>NC_052054.1:33217101-33484601 GCF_903992535.2 Arvicola amphibius
AAAGCTTATGTCTTTATTTTCCTAATGCCAAGCATGTCTGTTTTAAATTAGGTACATATGAGAATGTGAAAACACTGGTTTTTCCCTAAGTGCCCCCACCTTGAAACAGGAAGCAAATGAGGTGTATGGAGGGTGTTTTTAACTTCTACAGCCCTGCAAAGGGCTGTCAATTTGGTGCATGTGCAGTGCAGATGTGACTTTTCCCTGATGGTACCAGTTCACTTTCATTCTTGGTGCTATGAGCTTAAAAGACTTAGGGTGGATTCTAGACCATTCTATGGATCTGTGACCTGCGCGTTACCTGTTCTGTGCAACACGTAGAACAACAGTGGAAGATGGCCTTCTTTTTAAGAACTTTTTCCTTTGTATTTCTGTATGTAATTTTTTGAAGCCATGTTTTTTTTTTTTTTTTTAAATAATATCTGCTGGCCTTCTTTAATTTGGAGGTAGTACCTGGCATAACATCAGTTATGGAAAAGTGATGCCTTTTTGCCTGAGACAGTCTCATGACAGTCTCTGGCCTGTAGCTGAGGCTGGCTTTGAACCCTTGGTTCTCCTGTTTCCACTTCTCCTCTGCTGAGATTTTAGACATGTGCCGACATGTCCTTCTCTGCTTCCTTTTTGCATTCTGTTTGGAAAGTTTACAGTATGTTTATGAGTAGAGTGAACTATAAGAGAGAGCCCTCAGCAGTTAGCAGTTAGCCTGGAAGTATTTCATTTGTGTTTCCTCTCTACTCCCTGACTCTCACCACTGCCTACACATAATATTTTGAGGCAAATCCTAAACATCATACAGTTTCTTATGTAAATAATGTGGGAGCCCTGTTATGTACTACATGGTATCCAAGGTTCATGTTTATAACGGATTCTTTTTTGCATTACTAAGTAGTTCATTTATAACATATTTAGTTGTCATGTATTTGAAATAAATATCTTGAGTATTGTCCTTGTCACTGAATATAGCATTATATTATATATATATATATGCATATTATATATATGTCCAAATATAGCATTGTGGTATGCTTTAGTTAGTACTAGCAATGGAACAGACTACAGTACAGAAGTAAACTGTGTCCAGAGAAATCCTCAATGATCTCGAAGAGAAAGCAGAAGAGATCTAATTGTAGTGTATTTTTCTCTTTGAAACAGGGTCTCTGTGTACCTCTGACTGTCCTGAAATTTACTGTGTAGACCAGGCTGGCCTCAAATTCACAGAGATTGTCTTGCTTCTTTCCCTTTGCACAGAATCTTTCTTGTCTCCCAAGTGCTGGTAATCAAAGTGGCACTACCACACCTGGCCATTACTGTAGTCTTTTTTTTTAAATTCTTTTTTATTCTCACATATATTGCTTCCTGACCGAAGGCTATGCCCCCACCACTACTACATTCTTAATGTGTATATGCTGATGTATATACATACTCTGCCTGGCTTCAATTTGAGTTATTTTAGATTACCTCCCCCCGCCCCCCTTTTTTCCTTTCTTCCCTTCTGTCCTTTGATGGTCTGTGGTTCGTGTGAGAACTAAAAGAAATGAGATACTTTTCCTTTCTGTTGGCAAAGTTTTTATGTTTATGTTTGACTAGCAGTTTGGGGAGAGCAGTACATGACTTAAAACACTGATCTTGTTTCTGGGCTTAGAAATCAGGCAGTCCTTGGCACAGCCACAGCTGACAGTCTCTGAAACTGCTTTCCTTAACTAATAAGTGGGCTTTTTATGTTGAAAGTCACTTTAGATAGTGTGCCACTGTAAGTTCATGTAATCATAATCTCTTACTAAAGGCATTGCATGAATCATGAGCACTGATAACAGATGGCCTTGCTTGATCCTTCCCGGGTGCCTGGCATGACAGTTTGATGTGTGTGTACTATTGATTGAGTCCTGTGGCAAACAGTTTGGTAGAAATTGTTGTAGCATGAATAATAAAAAAACCACTGCCAGATTCTGGGGTTCAACCTGAATATCAGAAACCAAAACAGCCAACCACTAGAGAGACCTTTTACCTCTACCAGATCTTTAGACCAAAAGGGCAAGATACCTCTACCAGAAACTTAACAGAATTAAGAATTCTTGGGGTCATTCTGTTGATTAAAGACAGAGCAGGGCTTTGAACCTAGCTGTTTTAGGTCTAGGGCCTTCTGTTCTAAATACTGTCCTGTATTTATCCTGAAGACTGTAAGTTGTTTGTGATTGCGCTCCTCCCACACTCAGCCAATACTGCTTTATTGCAGTAGGAAATCATTTGATCCCTGGAGGAGAGTTTTATCAGCAGCTTGAGAGCAGTTGAGATTCTTCACTTACTCTGTGACTGGTTTGAGTTAGGACTGGGAAAGTTATTGAAGCATGCAGAGAGTTGTGGTGACCGGTAGTGTCTACTTTTGTTTCTCTTTTTTTTTCTGAGACACAGGGTCTCAGTGTGTGGTTTAGGCTGGTCTTGCACTCATAAATAATTCTCCTGCCTCAGGCCTCATAAATGCTGGGATTACATGCACCCAAACTTTTACCTTTAAAATACATTTTTTTTAGTTTACATACAAGGTAATGGATTCATGTGACCTTTCATATAACTATATCATCATACTTTGTTTTTATGCCCACTCCTCTTCATCTTCCACCGTAGAAAATAATTAACTGCATCATCATACAGTGTCATGGGTTTTATATAGATATTTTTATTCAAGCACCTTGGCCATGGTCTTCATTCGATATATCATTGTACTTTGACTTTCCACTACCTTCCTTACCTAACCTGGACCTTTCTATTTCTCACATATTTATCCCTTCCACCTTTATGTCGTGTGTGTGTGTGTGTGGGTGTGTGTGTGTGTGGTGTGTTTGTGTGTTGTGTGTAAAATCTGACTTATTTACAAATAGTTTAAATCAAATTTATATTCAGAGAAACTTGATCTCTGCCTTTGTCCCTTACCCATTACCCGGTTGGTCCCCCACCCCCGCCTCTGAAATGGAATGTGGAGTCCATCTGGAATGCTGACAAGTCACAAAGACAAAAAGACCCTGGTGAAGGCAGTAGCTGAAGGTACTGATAGATAGTGAGAACTTGTCTTCAGTTGGGTGCTCTGGAGGGCAGGTGTAATACTGGAACTTTGGCTGTGGTTGGCCAGTGCTGCTGACTTGTGCAGGAGTTTTGTCCTGAGTCTGTGGAATTTCACAGAACAGGTAGGTTGATGTCCCCTGTTTGTTGGTAAAGAAGGCAGGCGGTGACTGTAGCCCCAGTGCACTGGTTTCTCGATCAGTGGCTCCGATGTACTGAGAACAGTCCTTATTCATGCTTATGACTGGTTAGTTTATCTTTGTAGTAAAAGTGATTAAAAAATCCTTCCCTATAAAAAAGGGTGAAAGATATTTGGTAAAATATTTGATAAAGTTTTCATGGTATCATAGCAACTTTGGAAAAATAGTTTAGCGGAAAGCATTTTGGTGGTATACTGGAATCTAATATTGATCTTCTCTTTTTCAATATAAAGGGTTTTTCTTCTTCTTTTTTTGTTTTTCAAGTCAGGGTTTTACTAGGTAGCCCTGGCTACATTGGAACTAACTCTGTAGACCAGGCTGTACTCAACTCACAGAAATCTGTCTTCCTCTGATTCCCCTGGGATTAAAGGCGTGTACCACCACTGCCTGCCACCCACTGAAGTTTTTATTTTAAAATTTATTATACTTTTGAAGATAAACTCTTACCAATCACCGTAACTTGCCATGTAGGGCATGCTGGGCTTGAACTGACAGATCCTCTTGTGTCTTCCTTCAGTGCTGATATTAAAAGTATGTATCACCATGCCCAGCATTAAAGTTTATTTATTTAATTTTTAGATGTATTTATTTTATGTATATGAGTACTCTATCTGCATGTATACCTTTATGCTAGGAAGAGGGCACCAGATTCTCACTATAGACGATTGTGAGCCACTATGTGATTGCTGTGAATTGAACTCAAGACCTCTGAAGAGTAGCCAGTGCTCTTAACTGTTGAGCCATCTCTCCATCCCTAAAGTTTATTTTTAAATGGATACATAACAGCATAAAAAAACTGTTGGTAGGTTTGCCTAGTGTATGTTGTTCTGGGTTCAGTCCTCAGCACTGCATAAACCAATTGTGGTGGTGCACATCTTCTGTTCCACTACTCAGGAAGTGAGGCAGGAGGATCATGAATTCTAGACATGAGACTCTGCCTCAACAGCACCAATCTCAGAAAGCTCTATAAGAATTGTATATATTTGTGAGTTTTCATGTGTTATTTTGATACATGTGTATATTGTGTAATATTTATGTTGTTTCAATGTATCTTCTCAAACATTTCTTTATGGTGAAACATTTAAATTTCTGTTGTAAACTTTTGAAAATAGTGCAGCATATTGTCATTACTTGTAGTAACCTTACTGTTTCTGGTTGTTGTGAATAGTGGGTTTTGTTTTCTGTATCTGTGTGTTGTGCTATAGCATGTATGTGAAGGTTAGTTCCTTCCTTCCACCACCAGGGCTCCAGGATTGAACCACTCCTGCCTGACCCACAGATATCAATTTGAAATACTGATTTAATCTCCTTTGGGCATGTAGATTTTGTAGAAGTCTGTAGGGAAAACCTTGTAAGTTGTGTACATTGCCATGTTTCAGAGTAGAAAAACAAGACATACTTGGTTAGAAATGAGTTGTTGAGTGTCTCCAATTATAAATTCCTTGAAAATACTTCAGTGTAAAGTGAAAACTAGCCTGGAATAACTTCCAACAAAGTTTGCAGTCTTTACGTTATTCTTCTTCTCCCTCATTTCTCTCCTGGTTTAAAATTTATTATTATTATTATTGTGTGTGTGTGTGTGTGAGAGAGAGAGAGACAGAGACAGAGAGAGAGACAGAGACAGAGAGACAGAGGGAGGGGGGGCACCCATGTGTCACAACATGCCTTTGAAGACCTGAGGACAGCTTTCAGGAGTCCTCTGCTTCCGCCTGGGTTCCGAGGCTTGAGTGTGTATTGTCGGGGTCATATGACAAGGGCTTTTACCAGGGCCACCTAACTGGCTCTACTCTCCTTTTTTTTTTTTTTTTTTTTTTTTTTGTTTTGTTTTTTGATAAGGTTTTCCCTCTTCCTTTCAAAATTCTTAAAAAATTTATTTTTATTTTATTAGGTGTCTAAATGTTTTGCCTGCATGTATACCTGTGTGCTACATGCTTACCTGACATCTGTGGAAGTCAAAAGAAGGCACCAGGCTCCTTGGAACTGAAATAGATGGTTGTGAGCTACCATGTGGGTATTGGGAATTGAACTCTCAACTGCTGAAGTCATTTAAAATTCTTAAAATTATTTAAGAAAGGAAAGGTGCATTTTGGCTCATAGTTCAAGGTTACAATCCGATAAGACAGCAGGAGCAGGGCTGATCGCATAGCATCCTCAGGGAGCAAAGAGTGATGAATGCTTCTGCTTAGCTTGCTCTCTCTTTATGCAATCTAGTTTCTCAGCCCATAGGTTGATGCTGCCCACATCTAGGATGAACCTTCTCATCTCTGTTAACTTAGAATTTCCTTTGCACACATATTCATCTTCTAGTTGATTCTAGATCCTGTCAGATTGACAGCGTTAACCACATCAGTATATAGGCTTTTTGGTTCATAGGCTGGTAAGCACAAAAGTGCTTCCTCAACTACCAAGTGTTAGACACTTTACATGCTGACATTAAAAAAAAAAAAAAGGAAATGCAGCCCATGTCTTGTGTCTTTGGTGTTATTCATAGAGGAATAATTCTCTCCTTAACATTGCCAATGGAGTTTTCCAGTTCCCACTTGGTAGATATGTATCAGGTGTCCACTAGTCCTCAGCAAAGACAAATGAAGGTGCTTTCCTGCCTGTGTTGGCTAGTTTTTATGTCAACCTGATACAGGTTACAGCCATTTGTGAAGACAGAACACCAATTGAGAAAATGCCCCCAACCAGATTGGCCTGTGCTTAAACCTATGGAAAATTTTCTTAATGATTGATGTAGGAGCCCAGCCTATTGTGTGTAGTTCCACCCCTGGGCAGGTGGATCTGGAAATGTACAAGAAAGCAGATGGAGCAAGTGTTGGGGAGCAGGCCAGCAATCAGTGCTCTTCTATGACCTGTGTAAGTTTCTGCCTCCATGTTCCTGAATTGAGGAGTTCATGCCCTTTCTTCCTTGAGTGATGAACTACATATAGGTTGTAAGAGGAAATAAACCTTTTTCACCCCAAGTTGATTTGGGTCATGGTGTTTTTATCTATTACAGCAACAGAAATCCTAATTAAGGTGGAAATTGGTACCATGAGTGGGGTACCGTCGTAGAACTGACCATATGTTTTTGGGAGGGTTGTTGTGGCATTTGAATTTTGGGCTACAGAAGCTCAGAGCAGCATCCTCAGAGCTCAGTGGACTATTCTATGCGAGACTGGAGAGAATGTTGAGAGTAGTGCAAACAATGGAGGTCTGGTTTACAAAGTTTCGGAAGCAAAGGCTCTACCGGGGCCATTTATGTGATTATTTTTAATTAAGATCTGTGATTCTGGTCGGTTGGTGCTGAAGAATCAGCTGTGATTAACAAGAGACCAGCACCACTGAAGTGAAAGTTGGACTTTCCTGGGACAATTGATGCTGGTTGGTGGAGCTGAAAAAACAGCAGTGGTTAAGGAGAGACCAGCATCAATCCAGGTAGTGGTGCAAGCCTTTCACCCCAACATTCAGGAGGCAGAGGCAGGTGGATCTTTTGTTTGAGGCTAACTTGTTCTACAGTGTGAGTTCCAGGACAGCCAGGACTACACAAAGAAACCTTGTTTTGAAAAACAAGAACAAAACAAAAGACCAACATCATTGAGGATCGTAAACCTGGGAGTATTTCCATACAGTTAGCCATACAGAAGCTGTGGCTCAGAAGGGACTAAGACTGTATCTCACACTGGCAGCTGAACTTTGTCGTGTAGGAGCCTCCAGGTCTCACTGACTTTGAAGGCATGTAGATGTTGTGCATAGCAGCTGAGACTTGGCACTGTGTGGCAGTGCTGGGAGTAGCTATTGGGAGAGGAAACATCTCAGTCACATTATAGAGTTAGTAGCCTTAGGCAGTGGACTGTTCAGAAAGTATTGCCAGCTGCTGAAAGTGTGCCCTGTTACCTTGTGACACCTAGCCTTCCTTGAGCTGGGATTACAAGTGTGCCACCATGCCTGGCTATTTGCATAGTGTTTGTTTGAATTGGAATCCAGATTAGGCCTACACACTGTGATAGTTGTCTTCAATTTTCTTTAACTTGTAGGTTGTGTTTTCTTTCAGTTATTTGTTTGAAGTGATGGATTCCTGCCTGTACCATCTTACAATTTATGTTGTGCCATTCTCACCTCTGTAGGTTCCTCTGTCCCTTTTAGGTTGTATAAATAAGCAGAAGCTTTAAAAAAAAAATAGTTTCCTGTTCCCGTTTTCTCATTGATTCTTTGTTTTATATTTTCTTTACATTTTTTGAGGTTTATTATTATTAATTATTAATGAGTATAAATGTTTTGACTGCATGTATGTTTCTGTGCCACATACATGGTTGGTGCCTGTGGAGGCCAGAAGAGGGCATCAGATCCTCCGGAACCGTAGTCACAGCAGGTGGTGAGCTGCCACATGGGTACCTGGGATGGAACCCAGGTCCTCCACAAGTGCTCTCTCTTGCCTGTTGAGCTCTTTTTCCAGCCCCCGTTTTTTTCTTTCTCTCATTTTCTTCTTTTTTTTTTTAACCTTTATTCTTATTTTATGTGTAGGAGTGTTTTGACTGCATGTATGTCTGTATGTCACATGTAGTTTGTCCATGGAGACCAGAAGATGGCACTGAAACCCCTGGGACTAGAGTTAAAGACAGTCGTGAACTGCAGTGTGGGTGCTGTGACTCAAATCTGGGTCATCTGAAAGATCAGACAGGTCTTTCAATTGTGAGCCTTCTCTCCAGCCCTCTGATTTTGTTACTTCTTAATACCACCCACGGAGTGTACCAGAACCAGTTGTAAGGATGCTGAGATTCCCAACTTCATTTTCTGAAGTCAGCCTAACCCAAACTTCCCAAAGAACAGATGGAACCACTTACAGATCTGAGAAGGTAATCTCCTGAAACACCACATCCCAAACACAAATTACATAAGAGTTTCTAGTCTAGGTTTGCTTTCTGGAAGCAAAGGGAGAAAGCACAGCTGCCTTAATAGTCCTGTGGCCCACAGAACTGGCTTGCAGTTACAGTGAGATGCTTTGCAGTTACAGCAGTCTTGGCTCCTCTCACACAGTGACAGGGATGGTTCAGTTTTGTTGCTTAAATTTCCCACCCACCAAGGAAGTATCCTTAATTTTTTCCCTCTTCTTTCTTGGCAGTGGGAAGTAAAAAGGTTAAAGTGGGAAGAGGACAAGTTAGAGAGCAGCCAAGATGTGTAAAGAAGTCGAGTAAATTTGCTCTGCAGTGAGCCTCTGAAGGGCGTTGGTAGCCTCCTTCCCTCCCTACCTTCCTCTCTCCGTCCCTCCTTCCCCTCCCTCTTCTTTCCTTTCCTTCATCACTCCCCACCCTGTTTCTTTAACTGGAGCGTTGCAGATACAGAAATAGAGACGGCAGTAAAGTGGTGGACATCTGTGCCTTCATCCCCCGCATGTCTCCTGATGCTTAGTGCATTTCTGAGTTGGGATGGGGCTGTACTGCTGTCCATTGGAATCTTTCCCTAGTCCATCTGTTATCAGACTTGTGTCACAGGGCATATCCTTTTTCTTTCTTTTATCAATGCTGGTATTTTTTGCTAGTTCTGTTATGTATTTTGATTGTCTCATTTTTAGATAGCAGTTGAAGGAATTTGTATGATAGATGAAGATGATGTAACTATGTTTTCTACTGTATTTCTTTTTAAAACAAGTACTTTTTATAATAGTATAAAAACCGTGGAGGAATGAATCTCACATACCATTTTTCATCTGATTATCAACATAATGACTAATTCTTTTGTGTAGCATCTAACCCACATGTCTTCCCCTAATTCTGTACCAGATTATTTTAACACACACACACACACACACACACACACACACACACACACACATCCCTCAAAACAAAAAATGAAAAAAAATGCAGTGCTTATTTTTATTTACTTTTGTGTTTATGTGTGTACGTGCTATGTGTATATGGATGTATATGGATGTTCTCAGACGCCAGAGGTCTCTTCTGGAGTTACAGGGAGTTGTAAGCTACTTGATAGGGATTCTGGGACCCAAACTCAAATCCTCTGAAAGAGCAACAAGGGCTTTTAACTGCTGAGTTACTTCTCTAGCCCCTGTGCTGAATTATCGTAAAGTAATTATCAGACATGATTGCACATGCGAGCGCTCTCTCTTTGTCTCTGTCTGTCTCTGTCTGTCTGTCTCTCTTTCTCTTTCTTTGTCTCATTTTTTGTTTTCTGAGACAGGGTTTCTCTGTTGTGTAACCCTGACTGTCCTGTAACTAGACCAGGCTGGCCTCAAACTCACAGAGATCCACCTGCTTCTGCCTCCCGAGTACTGGATTAAAGGTGTGTACCACCATTGTTTGACTTTTTGTTGTTGTTGTTGTTGTTTTAAATCTGATGGATAAGTACCTAAAAAATTGAAGCCACAATTTCATAATTACATCTAAAAAGCTCAGTTTTAATTCAAATACTTGGGAGGCAGAGGCAGGCTGGTCTCTGTGGATGTCAGGCCAGTGTGTTCCAGGCTAGCAGAGCTGCATAGTGAGATGACAGCCTAGCTCAGAAAGCAAGAAAAACAAACAAACAAACAAAAAACCAAAACCCAAACAGCAATAGCAGCAAAAATCCCCAAACCACTCAAGCTTAAAACAAGTAACAACCCCCACACTTAAAGAACTTTCTTTAATGTCATCAGATATTCAGGGTCCATATTTGTCAAGTTGTTTTAAGTCTTTTTTTGTTATTCAAAATGGCCTCTGAGTAACATTTATATTAATTTGATTGCTGTGGCCCTTGAATGTTTTTGTTTTTTTGAGTCAGGGTTTCTCGCCCTGGAAATTAATATGTGGATCAGGCCAGCCTTGAACCCAGAGATCCTCTTGCCTCTGCCTCTTAAGTGCTGGGGGATTAAAGACACGTGCCTGGCTGGACGTTGAGTATTTTAATATGTGGTTTATTTCTTTTCTTCAGTTTGTTGGAACTTCTTTGTTCCGCGGGAATTTCTGTCTCTGTATTCTTGATTGCATCAGTGTCTGTGGTAATGCTTAATATGTTTGTCTTTTGTGTTCCTATAAATAGTAGCCGAGACTTTGTAAGATTCAAGGTTAGTTTGTGGGGAGGGGTGTGTGTGTGTGTGTGTGTGTGTCTGTCTGTCTGTGTGAGTCCTTCATTCTTTCATTTATTTTTTTTATTGCCTCTTATCAGGAGATACTGTAGCAGGGCTAATGACATGGTTTACCCAGAAACCTGATGACTTGAGTTCAATTCCGGCAATCTGTTTGGCAGGAGGAAAGTGACTCTGACCCCCATACATGCACTGTGGCCACACAACACCGCACACATACACAAATCATTATGAAAACAAAAGATAACTCTTGTGGTTGGCTGTCTTTGGGATGAAGATGGATCAGGGCTTTACTCGGATATATAAGAATTTCCATCAGGCTTACCTAATGGTTTTTTAGCAGCCATTGATAAATAACTAATTACTTGGCTACATTATGTGCTTATATTATTTTCATGTGTGTTTTTCACTCAATTAAGTTATGGAACTGAAAGCCTTTCATCTTCACATCTTTAATATGTATTTGTGAAAAAGGGAATTTCACATTTTTTCAGAGCACTGCTGTTTTTATAGCAGTTAATTGGCAGAAATTCTCTAATATCAAATTTATGGTATATTTAAATATCTCCAGTCATTCCCGTGATGTTTTTTATAGTGTGCTTATTAAACCAGGATTTTGCAAAGGAGCACTTGCCCCATTTAGTCATGCCTCTGCCATTTAGTATCTTTTAGTTTGAGATAGTTTAGCTCCCTTCTAATTTCATTACTTTTTCATAATGGGAACTTGTTAGAAAGATGTGATGTTACCTAATCTCTCCTAAAACTTTCTTTTTCTTAATTGGTTTTATTGTTTCTATGTTGAATTTAGGTCATTCCTTTAATCCCCCCCTTTTTTGTCAAGTAAGTTCTATCTGAAGAATGGATTGAAATAATATTCAGAATAAACATTTCAGTAGAATGTTTAATAACCAGACACAGTGCATCATAGCAGGAACCATGCAAGTCTTTATTAATAAAGCTGGATTGATTAAGATGATGATAGATTTTTTTCCATTGTGAAATCATGTTTTCCCTTTGGTATTGGTATGTCGTCTGGGAAGAGTGAAATTTTGGCAATACATAAGTGTCTAGTTTTTTTATCAGTCTACTTAATATAGTATTCATTGGTAATTTCTCCTACCTGAGTCATTTATCTTACTGAAATTAGCAAAAGCTTTAAAACAGGATTTTTAAAGAATCTGAGTCAAAATACACAAACTTATTGTTTTGATCATTTTTAAACATGGAGTTCAGTTTTAAATTTTTTGGGATCTTCATAGCACTGAAACTGTATTCTGAAATAGTATTTAAATGCTTTAAAAAGATTTATGTGTGAATGTTTTGCCTGCATGCATGTACCCACCATGTATGTAGTGAGTGGCGGTCAGAAGAAGGTGTCAGATCTCCTGGAATTGAGTTACAGGTGATTGTGAGCTGCTGTTTTGGCACTGGGAACTGAACCGCAGTCCTGTGCAAGAGCTGTAAGTGTTATTCAACTGAGCCAACTCTCCAGCCCTGGTGCTTAAACTTTTTTGTCTGTCTGTCTGTCTGTCTGTCTTTTTTTTTTTTTTTTTTTGAGACAGGGTTTCTTTGTAGTTTTGGAGCTGTCCTGGAACTTGCTCTATAGACCAGACTGGTCTCGAACTCACAGAGATCCACCTGGCTATTTATTTAATCTTATTTGCATGCTCTTTGCTGAGTAGCTTTCCTTTATCAATGTGGACTCTTTGGCTATCATAAAATAATTTTAAAATATGAAATGTGGAGTAAATGTTTGCTTTATTACAGTTCAGAAGAAAACGTAATGGTTATACCCTTTTCTTTTCTTTTTTCTGTGTGAACAGAGAAAAGGTTTTGGTCCTTAAATGTGTCCAACTGCCCATGTATAAAGACTTGGTCTACAGCCTGTAGAGCTTGTGGAGAGGAGAACGAGTGGTCAGGAGGATGGTGAGACCTGACAGGCAAGTTAGGTCGTGGGAGGACTTGCTCTTGCAGGCATTTTTGGGATCTCAGTCTCCTCTCACTTTGCTCCCTGGCTGCCAGGAAGTCAGAAGCTCTGCTCTGCTTTGCTCTTCTCACTGTGGTATGTTACACTTCTGGGGGCCTCAGAATGATGGCGCCAGCTCACCATGGATAAAACCTTAGAATCTGCGAGCCAAAATAAGCCTTTGCTCCACACAGGTCGTTTTGTCTCAGGTTCTTTGTCACAGCAGTGGAAGGCCAACGGAAACAGGGTGTTCCTCTTTTTTGAGTATCTTCATTGATTTAAGAATTTTTGTGGGCTGGAGAGGGTTCAGTGGTTAAGAGCACTGGCTGCTCTCTTGAGTTCAATTCCCAGCATGCACGTGATGGCTCACAACCATCTGTTATGAGATCTGTTGCCCTCTTCTGGCCTGCAGGCGTACAGGTGGGCAGAACACTTGAACTGGGAATGAGGCCTTGCTATTTGCTGGGTTACAGGCTGCACCACTCAACTGTGCTTGGCCAGTCCCTCTTTTTGTGCCATCTTCACATTCCCTCAGTTTGGTCTTTTTTTTAACTTAATCCTATCAAATTTTGAAAACAAGGAACTTATTTGAAGAAAGTAAGGTTTTTTTATGTTTTTGTATTTGAGCATAGCATCAAATCCCCATTAGCTGTAAACTGGTCTATAATATAAAGAAAGTGCTGTGAAGCAGAGAGAGAACTTAATGTCATGTCACTAATCGTTCGCATTAAGAACTAGAATAGATGAGTTCCAGGGCCTCTCTGTATGGTTTGTGGTCTTTTAACCCTTAAAATGTTGTTTTGCTAGTCAGCCATTGTTGGAACAGAATAGTTCAAGAGTTTGTATATTGTTAGATTTTTGACGTAGACATTGTCAATAATTTTTTCACTGCCCTGTAGCTTTCCCAGCCACAGATTCCATTTGGAGACATGAGAGTTCCAGCAAACTCCAGAGTTAAAAACCCCATCCTCAGAAGACGTGAGGAGGATTTGCATGCTAACCTCTGCCTTTCTTTTCATCCTAAAGCATAGCTTAGCATTCTTCCTGGATGCGAGCCTTGTCATGCTGGATTGATAGGAAGCTCTGCTTCCTCCATTTGAGTTAAGAAGTCCCATTAGGAGTTGAAATGTGATTTTGTGAAGGGCTGGTCAGTAATTGGAATAACGTCTTCATGAGCACATCATGTCTCCAAACCTCTGGGAAAGCAGGAGCTCACGTTTTACAACACATGTTAGCTTGTGAAGTTCCTTTTCTTTTCCTGTGGTAGAGTTTAATACACATTGCAGTCATCGTGTAAAAATAGTTCTTTTAGTTTTGTGGGTTTTTTTTCCCCAGAGTAAATGTCGTATAGTTTG
Organism: Arvicola amphibius; assembly: GCF_903992535.2. Classification (NCBI taxonomy): domain Eukaryota; kingdom Metazoa; phylum Chordata; class Mammalia; order Rodentia; family Cricetidae; genus Arvicola; species Arvicola amphibius. Next base: position 33,230,737 of record NC_052054.1, read on the forward strand.
TCCTTGTTTTCACCATATCGCCACCATGACTCTCTTGTTAACTATTAAATAGGAACCTCCAGCTTCTAAGTACTTTGAACACGTACTGCATGTTGGGCAGCAGTACAAATAATACAGCTGCATACCATACTAATACAAACCAAATGGTGTGCTTTGAAAGGCCATTTCTTCTCCAGGAATAGAAAGTACTATAGTGTAATCCTGTGTTTATTCTCTAGTGAGTATAGTTTTAGTGTAAATTTAAAAACTGTACTATCTTCTGACTTTTTAGAAATATTCCTGTTTATGCCTTTAAGTCAAGACAGCTTTGTAAAATATAGCATTATTTTTGTAACTATACAAAACTTATTTGGAAAGAGCCAACACTGAAAAGAGATTTAAAAGTGCACGAACTGCAGAAACTGAATACTGTCATTTCTAGCAGATAAAGCTCTTCTGTGACTATTCCAGATGTGACAGCAACCAGAATACTGAATACTTGGTTATTTCTTTCATATTCATAATATTAATGAATTGTGAATAAGTATAATTTAAGTTTGTGCAAGATTGCCTTTATAAGAACACTTTCTTTCTTAGATGAAAATAAAGTGTATGTAGTTTGAATGGCAGTTATTTTGTACTTTGTTGCCATCCAGTTGAGTTATGCCTTCTTACAGGGAATATTTATGAAAAATTTCTTAAGTAAAAACCAATTAGAGTCAGGTATAGATCTTCATAGCTATAACTCTGACACAGCATACATTTTGTAGATATTCTGTTTATGTGTATATTTGTTTTGTTATTTTTATACAAAAATACTTTCTCAGAATATGATTGCTCTTTTGATGTACCATTATTCTTTGGAAATGTTTGCTAAAAGTTATTGAAGGCATTTCCCTCTTAAATCCTGAAGTTTTCTTGTGTATAATAGGTGTGCATACATGCGTGCATGAGTTTGTGTGTGTAAACAGGTATACACATGCATGCATATGCACTGTCTCTGGAGGCCTTGGGTGTTGTTCCTCAAGTATTGTCAGTTTGTTTTTTGAAACGAGACATGTTCTCTCAGTCTCCTGGACTCTAGGCTGACTGACCAGCAAGCTTCACAAATCCACTGTTTTCACCTCTACAGTGCTGAGATCATAAGTGAACAGCATGGCTGGCTTTTTTCCTTTTAAGATGTAGGTTCTGTCGTTCCTTATTCTTGCGGTGCATACTTTTTTCCAGTGAGCTTCCCTGTCCTTTGAGTTTTTAAAGTATAAAGACAAAAACATTCTATAAAACAGAATTTATTATTATTAAGGCTGGCGGCTCAGTAATCTTAGCACTCGGATGCTAAGGCCTGAGAATTGCTGCGAGTTTGAGTCCAGCCTGAACTATAGTGTGTTGTAGAAGGCCGCTTGTTCGTTTTCTGGCCACCCAGACTTCCGAAATAAACACATAGAAAACTGTATTCATTAAATCACTGCTTGACTTATTAGCTCTAACTTCTTATTGGCTAGCTCTTACATATTAATTTAACCCATTTCTATTAATCTGTGTCTCGCCATGTGGCAGAGGCTTACCAGCGAAGTTTCAGCATGTCTGTCTCTGGCGGGGCTACATTGCTTCTCTCTCCCTCTGCCTCTTTTCTCCAAGCATTCAGTTTAGTTTTCCCCACCTTCGTCTCTTCTGCCCTGTGCAGGCCCAAAACAGCTTCTTTATTAACCAATGATGTTCACAGCATACAGAGGGGAATCCCACATCAATAGTGTGAGACCTATTTTAAAAGAAGATTATTAGTTGAGACTCTTAAGTTCTATTTTTTGAAAGATTTCTATGCTTAAAGCCAGTTCTTCCCAGACTCTGGTTCCTGTGAAAGTGGGTGATTTCTTATTCCCACAAGTAGGTTTAACATTGCCATCACTTATCACTCCCGGATTTTAACAGCAGCTATCAGGTTGATTTGAAAATGCCAAGTGTGTGCAGGCTTTCCCAGTGATTGGCATGTGTTGAAGCACTCTCTAGGTGTTTATGGGAAGAATGAAAACTAGTAGATGAAACAAGTTTTAATAAAGTTCAGATTATATTATGGTTTAAATATAAAATACCCCTACAGGTTTATGAGTTGAATACTTGACCTGCAGCTGGAGTCACTGTTTTGAGAGGCAGTGAAAACTTAGGAGATGGGCCCTAGTTGGAGGGATATTCTTTTGAATCCTATTCCCCAGACTCGTTCCTCCTCTGCTTCCTCAGTACTGTGATGTGAGCTCCTTGCCATGCATGCTTTCTTGGCCATAGTGGATCAAAGCTCTGAAGCTGAGCTAGAATTATGTTTTGTTTGTGTGTGGTGTTTGTCATAATGATGAAAAGCCCAACATGACTATTAACTTTATTTCCTTGCTAGGAATAAATGAATCTATGGAATGACTTGGACGCTCCCTTTTCTGTGTAGAAACATTTGAGTGCTGGTGGCAGTATGGATTGACGTGTGGATCGAATTGGAGACAGGTTCTTGAGTGAGGAAGTGGAGCTGAGTAGTACTTTCTCTACTTGTTTATAGTCTGTAGCTCATCTCAGTGGTCCCTAGAGTCCCAGACTATCACTTCTGGACCAATCATTGCAACTATTTAATGTTTCCAGTTTGCTTTCTTTAGGTCATGGTCCTCAGTCCTGGCGATACTAGAATCACCTCTGGATTTTAAAGAGAAAAAAATAACAGAATCTAGAATTACAGGGTAGTGGACTGGCAAGAGAGGACCGCTGTGTGAAGAAAGTGAGATCTGGGGGCTTTTCCAAGGCAATGACTCTGTTTATTTTAAAAATTTGGGGCAAGACCTTGGATACTTAGAAATCCTCTCCATGGATTCCATTTCCCATTCTACACACTGCATTGTTAAGTCTCATCTCTTAGTCCTTTGTTAATCCCACTCCTTAACTTCCATTTTCTAGTTTATTCTGCACTTTGTTTCCAGTTCGTTCTGTAACTTTGGTGTTTCTTTCTATTCTCAACATTTGTTTAGATGCTCTTTCGTGTTTGATTATGTCACTTTCCTACTGAAGAGCTGGTGAGAGCGCCCTTTGAAATGTGTGAGAATTCAGACCTAACAGTTGCAGTCCTCTGCTTGCTCCCTGGTTGCCCTGCTCTAGCCGTAGGATTTCCCGTGACCTCTGGACAGCTATGTCTTCAGATTCAAAGGCATTCTATAAGCTGTATCTTTTTTTCTCTTTATTTATTTGATTTTGTTGTTTGTTTGTTTGTGACAGGGCTTTTCTGCATAGCAACCCTGGCTGTTGGCTATCTATCCTAGAAACTAGCTCTGTAGGCTGGCTTCAAACTCACAGAGATCCACCTGCCTCTGCCTCCCAAGTGCTGGGATTAAAGACGTGTACCACCTTTGCCACTGCCTGGCTTTTTAATTTTATTTTTAATAAGCGCTTTTTAAAAATAATTGTACATGTGTGGATCTGTGTGGGTCTGTGCTCTTTGTGGGTAGGTGCGTGTGCCCTCAGAGTCCAGAGGAGGTTTTAGATCCCCTGGAGCTGGAGTTGCAGGTGACTGAACCACCTGATTGGGAGCTGGGAATAAACCTGTCTCTCTGAAAGACCAGCAAGTGCTCTTAGCTGCTGATCTATCTCTCCATCCTTGTCTATGCTGTCTCTCAATTTCTCTGTTTTATAGTTCTCACATCAATTACAGAACTTTGAGCAGCAGAAAATTATGGCCGTTCTTTGACTGAACCTTTTTATGTAAATGGAAAGCCTCAGACCCAGGTTATAGCTAATGCCCCTGTTCATTTTTCACGTGGTTTCTTTCTTTGAAGACATAGCTGGCATTCTATATTTCTCTCATACGTTCTCTATTCACTTCAGCCTAGGCTCTAGTGTAGCACCAACCTTTCATGTCATTTACTGTACTGATGTTATCACACTTTTTGTTGAGTAGTAATTAACAATGCTGTTGTTGCTAACAAACTTTAGGAGCTTACTTTGTGGCCGATCACCCCATTGTTTCTCATGACCACACTGTAGGGCATGGTTAGCCACTTTTCAGAAATAAGGAATCCAAGATATGAAGGTCTGTAGAGATAAAGTCTTAAAATACCAGGCTTAGGTATGAATGCAGGCACATTTGGCATCTTTTGGTAATTGTTTACATGTAGGTGTCTTGGCTCTTGATAACTGCCTGGGTCACTGATGTGCCTCTTCTTTTAGCATCTTTCACTGAAGAGCTCAGTACACATTTTCTTCCTTAGTTGAAAGGATGTCTGAGTCAGATCACATTTTGAATGTCAGCACTGGTAGAGTGGTGGAGGCAGCAGAGGGTGAGAGATGGAGTACCAGTCTAGGGCCACATTAGACACTACATCTAGGAGACACTATGCATTTCATTGGATGAGATGAGTAGCATGGTTCTTGTTTTTGAGACAAGTTAGCGATACTGAGAGTTTGTGCTAGCATCTCAGATGCACATTGCCATGTCTGGCCTTGCTTGTTGTTGCGTATGGTGTTAAGTGGGACTGAGACTAATGAGTAGCTCTCTTCTGCCAGGGTCCTCAGCATGTCTACTATACTGATGGCTTTCAACTTGGTGCAGTGCTTAAGCTGGGCGAGTGCCTTCTGCGATGGTCTGGGTTATATGAACAGTGTGTGTCTGTTGTAGTCATTCAGTTAGGTGTGAAGACTCTTTGGTCTCTTTTGTTTGTTGGGAAGGTGAAACTGAAACCCTTAAGCTGGTTAAGCATATTGATTTCCTGGATTTTTTTTATAAGGATTTGTGTTCAGTGTTCTGAAGTAACTCTCATAGAATATTGTGCCAGTCTAAGCCGTTCAGTGATTAGGAGTGTGAGAGTGCACCTAGAAGATTCCAGAGCACATGTGGAGGGCGCTCTTTGACGTATAATTTCAAGGTATTTGAATAACCATTTTGAAAGGAATGCTGTGTTTGTATAGCTTAAGAGTGAGGACAGATGATATGTTCAGGCTAAACTAAGTGTATGGAGACAGACTTGGGCTATTCTTGCCCTTACTTCATTGTTAACTAGTTGATGGCTTGGGAAAACTGAGGTGAACCCTCTTCATTCTCAACTTTTAATGAGTTGGATTTTGTTATCCTTGCTTACCTTCCTGTGTGTTTACTGGTATCAGATTCCACATTCACAAATTTTATTGTGATGAAATATAACCATTCTTGCTTTGGGGGAGACAGGTCTCTTAATTTGTAAAGGTATACCATGCAGTGTTTCTAGAAGCTGGGTTGCTGGTTTATATCTCACTGTGTTTACAACCCCCCCCCCCTTCCCCGAGACAGGGTTTCTTTCCTCTGTAGTTTTGGAACCTGTCCTGGAGCTTGCTCTGTAGACCAGGCTGGCCTGGAGCTCACTGGGATCCACCTGCTTCTGCCTCCTGAGTGCGGGGATTAAAGGCACCTGTGCTACCACGGGGATGTTAAAACGTTAGGGCATGTTTTAACTACCATAAACACTTTACAAAGATAGCTGTTGGGCACTATAGATTCAGCCCTTGAATTATATTATCTTTATTTTGGTAAAATATGTGAAAGATACATTAAAAGTATGCACATAAAATTTATCATTCTGAATGAGCACAGTGTAATCTCAACACTGAAGAGGCTGACGTAGGAGGACTGCAAATTGAGATCAGCTTGGGGTATATGGCCAGCTGGATTATTTAGTGAGATTCTGCCATAAAACACAATATGTTATTAGTTTAATCGTTATTCACTGGTATTAAATATATTTCCAATGTTGTGTAGCTATTACCATTATTTCCAGAACTTAAAAAATATTTTTTTTTGGTTGTGGTGTATGTACATGTCTTTCTCTGTGTATATTTACGTGTGTATATTCATGTATAAATATGGCCATACATATAGGTGTGTGCATATCTATATGGAGGTCATTAATTAGGTGACCTCTCTTATCACGCTCATTTTTTGAAGCAGGGTCTCCCACTGAATCTGAAACTGATTGACTGCAGTGGCTGGCTAGCAAATCCAAGTGATCTATCATCTGCCTTCCTAGCTTTAGACTACAGTTCTTTTACATGGGTCCTAGGAATGGAACTCATTTTTTTGTGTTTGTGAAGTAAACACTTTACCAACTGAGGCATCTCCCTGCATTCTCAATATAGACTCTATACGCATTAGATACCCATTCCCTCTGCCTTACTCTCTGCTAGCCCTGAGCAATCTTACCTTACTTTCCATCTATGAATTTGCCTGTTCTCCACACTTCATACAGGTAGAATCATGAATGTTTTCCAGGTTCAGCTGTGCTGAACCATGTGTCATAATTTCCTTTCTATTTGAGATAAATTAATATTTCATTATATTAATAGTCTGCACTGTTTACCCCTGCATCTGTCGGGCATTGTGTCTGTGCTTCTGCTATTGTGGGGTAATGCCTGGGGTCAAGCGTGAATGTAGCATTGGGCAGAGGCTTTATATGTGGAAATTGCTTGGTTCACAGTAACGCTTACGTGTGTGAGGGAACCACGAGACTACAGACCTGTACCCGCCAATCTGTGTTTCTCTGCATTTTACCAGGGTTCCAGTTCTGTGCCATCGATGCCTGCACTTGTTTTTTACCCAGCACACCCCAGTCATAGTCATCCTAATGGGAGGAAGTAGATAGTATCTTAGCTGTGGTTTTGATTTACACTTCCCTAATCATTTCATGATACTGATCAGCTTTTTAAAATTTCTTTAGATTTATTACTTTATGTGTATATGTGTTTTGTCTGCATGCAAATGCACATACCACATCAGTGCCTGGTACCTGCAAAGATCAGAAGAGGTGCCGGTCCCCTGGGACTGTTTGTGTTGAACCACTGAGGGCTGCTCCACAATGTCAGCTTTTCTTTGGAGACAGTGTCTACTGGTGGGGTCCAGCTTGGCATTGACCCTCTTGTTATCAATTAATTAGATTCTATTATGGCTTAAAAAAAAGAATCATTGTGAAGCCGGGCTGTGTTGGCGCAGACCTTTAAGCCCACCACCTCCTCTGGGTTTGAGGCCAGTCTGGTCTATAAGAGCTAGTTCCAGGACAGGCTCCAAAGCTACAGAGAAACCCTGCCTGGGGAAAACAAAACAAAACAAACAAACAAACAAACAAAAAACCAAAAAACCAAAAAACCAAAAAAAAAGAATCATTCTGTGTTTTCTCATTCTTGTCTGTTTTACTTACTTTTCTATTCATTATCCAAATGAATATTTAGGGATTTAGGGAAGCTAGCTAGCTTCCTTCCCTTCTATTTTTTAAACTTTTTTTTTTTTTTTTTTTTTTTTTTTTTTGCCAAGAGTTCAGCCATTTTGCCTTTTTCGAGGATGCAAACTGTTCATTTACACCTGACTAGGTTCGTTTTGTCAGTTTGTTTTGTAGTACTGGGGGTTTGAGTGTAGGGCCTTGCACATGGTAAGTAAGTATTTCAGGTACTGAATTACAATCAAGCCCTATTTTTATTTTTCATTTTGAGATCAGTAGTTTCCACTGATTGACTAAGATGACCTTGAACTAACTCTGTAGCTCAGGCTGGCCTTGAACTCACAATTCCTTAGTTATCAGAGTATTTGGAGTACAGATTTGTGCTACTGGGGCCAACCTGAACTGTATTTTAATATTCTTTACTGTGCTCTGAAAACTTTACTGTTTATTTTTTATTTTGTTTGAGGCAGGGTCTTATCATGGGCCTCCTGCTTCAGTCTCTTATGTATTGTGATTATAGGCATGTGACTACATGCCAGGACATTTTCTGTATTCATTTATAAGTTAAAGCCTTTGGAATCCTTGGGCAGAGAGAGGATCTCAATTTATTGGTAATTTGAATACTATGCAGTTTTGTTTGAATACAAATAGATTTTTATATACTGACCTTGGTGGAGTTGTTAAATAAATGATTGAGGTAAGAATATAGTTCAATAGTGAGGTAAGTGCTGGAGAAATTTTCTATTTAGAAATGGAGTGTGTGCTGGCTACTGTTTACCAACCTAACACAAACTAGAGTCACCTAGGAAGAGAGACCATCCTCTGAGGGCATTCCTGTGTGTACATTTTCTTGATTAATGACTGATGTGGGAGGGCCCAGCCCACTGTGGGTGATGCCCCCTCTGAAAGCAGGGTAAGCGGACCGTGGAGAGCAAGCCGGTAAGTTGCACTCCTCCGTTGTCTCAGCTTTCTCTGCGGTTGGACTGTAAAACGTAAGATGAAGTGAACCTTTTCTCCCCAGGTTGGTTTTTGTCATGGTGTTTATCACAACAGAAAGCAAACTGAGACAGTGCATGTTAAAGAGATCCATTCTGAGGATCGGAAATGGTTAGGGAAGGCTGCACGTTTTAGTTGGATCTTATTACCATCTGAAGGAAAGCATATGTAAACATGGTTGTCACTGACTGCTTTCTGAAGATGTAACAGACTATCAGCTGTGTCCTGGCCATTTAGTCAGTTGGGAAATAACTTTCAGAAAGCCTCTTGATAAAAATGAGGTAGTTTATGGAGTGCCTGTCAAAGCCGTTACTTTAAACTGTTTCAGAGTTGAAGGTCAGAGATGCTGTTGTGAGAACAGGAGATACAGACTGCAGGGAGGGCCACAGCACACATCCTGTTAGATGGGGTGGTGGGCAAGCCCTGCAGGTGGAATACAGGTTGTATAGCCTTTGCTTCTTGCTGTGTTTTTGACTTGGTCACTCCACTTCATTAGACCTCTGGTTTCCCATAGAGGCTGTAAGCATAGAGACCTCAAGTCTTGGAAGGAAGCAGCTAGTATATTTGTTCACTAAGCAAAGCCCTGACTCTTTAATTAGTATAATTGACAGGAGGCAAAAGGGCTTCAAACAGCTTAGAACTGTGAGCACATGCGTCTTTATAACTGTGAGCACATGCGTCTTTATAACTGTGAGCACACGCGTCTTTATAGCTGTGAGCACACGCGTCTTTATAGCTGTGAGCACACGCGTCTTTATAGCTGTGAGCACACGCGTCTTTATAACTGTGAGCACACGCGTCTTTATAGCTGTGAGCACACGCGTCTTTATAGCTGTGAGCACACGCGTCTTTATAGCTGTGAGCACACGCGTCTCTGTGGATGGCTGCGGTGCTCTTGTCATCTTCATCGAGAAATTCCATGTATGAAAACACAGCAGCCCACCAAGACCCGGGGTGAAACCTTCTGATTTTATTGATGATTGAATCACTAAGAATAATCAGATCTTGGCTCAGACTTTGAGCTGTTGTGGCACAGATGACTGGACTACTAAAGGTAGCCTTTTTGCCGTTTGGTAACCGTTAACTGTCACTGGAATGTTTGGGCAGTTGCGTTGTAATTTGGCAGATGTCTCTAAATTTGCAAAGTAAATGTATAAGTAAGTCTAAGACATTCTGTAGCATTTGAATCCTATTCAGAGCCCTGTGGAGGAAAAGTGGACTTTTAACTTCTGTAGTTAACTTGGCAATTTTTAAAACTAGAACAGTAAGAGCTCAAGCCTTTGTGCATGTTTAAAGACTCACTTCTGTAGATTGAGACTGCAGAGTGTAAATTTAACCTTTGATAGACTGTGACTGATGTATTATTTACCCCTATGATTTGTAGAATTTACTGTAGTTTATTGTTCGTAAATGCTTAAGTGGAATGATTTTTAAAAACAAAATAAACCCTGAACTTTTTATGTTTAGTTTTAAGCTGAATAAAGTCTTCTCATTTTGCTAGATGCTAATGGAGAAAATTAATGAAAATGTGCTTTGTTTCCAGATTTTGGAAACAAGAGGTATGAGGGATGAAAATACTGTGTGAGTATGCAGTGTTTTAAGAAAGTATTGGCTGTGTGAGTATGCAGTGTTTTAAGAAAGTATTGGTTCTCTGTTGGGATCGTTAATGTGTTAGACTGAATCGGAGATGAGAGGTTGAAATGTTTACTAACCAAGCCCTAAAGTCTATCAAATTCAGACATTACATACTGAGAAACATTGCTTTAAGTAGTTATTTGCAGCATTTGAGTCATAATGATAATTGGAGGAGGTCAGTGATGAAAAAAATATATGGTATGTACTTATTTATAGTAACTGGTCTGCCCTAGGTGGCATCCCATAGAACTGGTATATATTAGCATATATGTGGGTAATTTGTTATTGTAATTTGGAATATGATTAATAGAGTTGGGATATTTTCTTACAAATATGAGACAAAGATTTGTGGTGGCTCTATATCTAAGCATTATAGAACATTACTGTTTAGAGTCTGAGTCAGTTTAATGGTTTGATTATGAATCTGTGTTAGCATTTTCCACTTTGTAATATTGAACCAGTAAGAAGCAGCTTTTAATGAAGTGTGTGTCCTGAGCATCACACAGTGGAGTGTTTTTACTCTCAGGGAGTAAAGTTATCACACCTCAGGATGACCTCATCGGTGAGTGACCAAGACAGCACCAGCCAGTTAGTCTCAGAGTGGTAAAGTACTCCTGAACACAGGAACAAAACTACTTGATGTGCCCATGTCATGAATGACCTGTTTGGAGTATACTTTTCAAAGGGATCTAAGGATTAGTTTGTACCTTCCAGAGTTAAGTAGGTATTAATTCCTGGAAGCTGTCAGCAGTTCTGATGTTTTAGGTGATTGGTAATATTAATTTGTTTTCCATGATCTTTTTGTATAAAGCAGTACTGAAAGACAAATTTACTTCATGAATTATACCTGCTCCTTGTTAGTGTCTTATTCTACACTGTAGTGATGTTGACATTTCTTTATTGCTGATCTGCTGATGTCCTTTTCTTTGTCAGATCTTTTGAAATGATCTTGGCAGCTGTCAAATAAATATAATGTATGTTAGTTATGTGAATTTGGAGTAGGCACTTTCCATTGAAGGTATGAAAAACAATGTTCACTTTGTTTTTCTTAGAAGTATTTTTAATCATGGAAGTTTTCAGTAATTTATTTAAAATTAGTTATCAGGAATGAGATAATTTGACTCTGTAACATTGTAAGAAAGACTCTTGACAACTTGGGTCAGTTTTAAATATTTAACAAACTTTTTGGAAAAGTAAAACTCAAATTGAAATTTGTAACATATAGGAGTTCAATACACTTGTGTTGATTGAATGAACAAATCATTTTTTCCATTAATAAATTGTTTTTCCAATTTTGGAATTACCTTAAGGCAGTACTAGTTTTTAAGCATACTTTTCTAAGGAATCACATAATACAGCGTTTGTAAATTGTTACAATAATATAGTCATAATTGTTTTGAATGTTTTTCTAATGTGACATTAGTTTGGGTCACTGTTGGGCCTTAAAGTTGGGTAGAGATACATGTTCCTTTTGATTACACTTCATTTTATTTCAGAGAGATAGTAGGCTGCTATCCTTAAATATTAGACTGCAGTAAATACCAGAGCAAGGACATAAAACCATATAAGAATTTAACTTTTTTGCTGATATAATATCCACCTAACTTTTTAAAGTTGATGCTAGTCCTGTTGATGTTTGGCTCACGGAGTCATTACTAATCAATGGCTGTATTCAATACTGGCCTTGTACCTTTTTGGCAAATGTTTGATTCATTGTAGGCTTGTGATGTAATGGTTAGTTGTTTGGCTTCCTAGGCAACAGCCTGCTGAGACACAGTCAGTTGTGTTCCAGGGGGAGCTAAACAGGTATATAGGGACATGGCCCTATGGAGAGAACGCATGTGGCCTTGCGCTTGCATATGAGTGATGAATCTTAAGTATGAGACTTAGTTATAGCCTTACTATTATGACTTAAGTATATTTCAGATCTGAAGCCAATGATTACATCTAATGATTCTGACTTGCCGGTAGTTGGGAAAATAAGCCTTGAAGCAACTGGAAGTTTGCTACCTTGAAATAGGTAGAAAACTTAACTTTACTACAGAGTTTTTACCTGCTTAGCTAGCCCCTTACATAATATGTGGTTGGCATGAGGGATATAGAAGAACTCTGGCCTCGAACTCTGGCCTGCCTCTGTCCTTCGAGTGCTGGGATTAAAGGCATGCAGTCACCACTGCCTGGCAAGGTATACTTTGTTTATGTGGCAGAATTATTCATTAATACACGATGTAAGTTTTAGAGGCAATGGTGTGCTAGCTGCAGTGAGTTTTTATTGAAAAGATCCAGGCATGAGTCTTCTTACCAACAACAGCTTATTGATAGATTGCAATTTTGCTCTTGACTCAGTGCTTTTACAAAACTGTGGGCTGAGTTAGGATTACCCTCAGAATTCTTTTCTTCCTGTTTTTTCAATTCCCCCATGACTTGATGTGTCTCTTTAAGAATTTTGCTTCCTGTCTGCTTTCTTCAGACAGTTTCACTGTGTAACCTTGGCTAGTTTGGACTTCACTGTATAGACCAAATATGCACTGTTATTCTCATGGGTGAATAACCTGGTGTGGTTTCCATATTTATGTTTGGTTTTAGTTTCTTCTTCCCTCTCTAATTAAATGCTTTAATAAGCATTTTTAGGATGAATTTAGGAAGAACTTGTCAGAAATCTGGAGTATACCCAGAAGAATTGGCTTTAACCTGTATTAATGGCTATGGATAACACTTAAAAGAATCAAATGCGTTTCTCTGATTTCTCTCTCTGCTTCTTTATCCTTTGTGTATAGGAGGGCAACTGATTTTTTGGAGTTGATCTTGTATCCTGCCACATTGCTAAAGGTGTTTATCAGCTGTAGGAGTTCTTTGGTAGAGTTTTTGGGGTTGCTTATGTACACTATCATGTCATCTGCAAATAACGAAAGTTTGACTCTTCCTTTCCAATTCGAATCCCCTTGATCCCCTTATGCTGTCTTATTGCTGTTGCTAGAACTTCAAGTACTATATTGAAGAGGTATGGAGAGACTGGACAGCCTTGTCTTGTTCCTGATTTTAGTTGGATGGCTTTGAATTTCTCTCCATTTAATTTAATATTAGCTGTCGGCTTGCTGTATATTGCTTTTATTATATTTAGGAATGAACCTTGTATCCCTAATCTCTCCAAGAGCTTTATCATAAAGGGGTGTTGAATTTTGTCAAATGCTTTTTCAGCATCTAATGAAATGATCATATGGTTTTTTTTTTCCTTCAGTTTATTTATATGATGGATTACATTGATAGATTTTCGTATGTTGAACCAGCCCTGCCTCTCTGGGATGAAGCCTACTTGATCATAATGAATGATTTTTTGGATGTGTTCTTGGATTCGGTTTGCGAGTATTTTATTGAGAATTTTTGAATCGATGTTCATGAGTGAGATTGGTCTGTAATTCTCTTTCTTGGTTAAGTCTTTGTGTGGTTTTGGTATCAGGGTGACTGTAGCTTCATAAAAGGAGTTTGGTAATGACTTCTGTTTCTACATGGACGGGCTCTGTGGGAGCCTTGTCAGTTTGTATGCTCACCTTCCTGGACCTGGGGGGAGTTGGGAGTACCTTGGACTTCCCATAGTGTAGGGAACCCTGACTGCTCTTTGGCCAGGAGAGAGAGGGAGTGGGGGGAGGGGAGGGAAGTGAAAGGAGGGGGAGGAGATGGAAATTCTTAATAAAAAAATAAAAAAACAAAACATAGAGCTAACTATAAATGATACTCATTTTTACTATTACATCCCTATGTTAACATAAGTCTCAAAAAGAATAATTTTTTATAGATTCAAAAAAAAATTAAATGCTCAGAAGTTGCACATTTGTGAAATAGGCTTTTAGTGGTTCATTATCATCACTCCTTTGGAGTTGTTTATAAACGTGATTATAAAATTACGTGGAGTTTACAGGAAAATGAAGAAGAGAAGAAAACATCCACGTTTTTCTGTACCTACCACAGCAGAGCAGCTTAGAAATCTACTTCAGTTTTCTTCTTAGAGAACTTCTCTAGCACAAGCTACTGCAATGGTTCCACCATTGGCAGCAACACAGGAAACTGCTCTTTTTATCCTTTCCAGTTGACAAATGTAGACGATTCATACTGGAAACCATCTTCAAGAAAGTGCTGGGTCTTTGGAAGCCAAGTGTTCATAGCTTGCTTTCTAGGTGCCTAAGAGTATTCAGTACTTTAGCTGTGAATAAACTAGACAGAGGTTCTTATAAAACGTGGCACAGAAACAAGCATACACAGCACCTCTAACTTCGTGTGTAAATACAGTTGTAAACACCATGCTTTGAAACTAAATACATCTCTCTGCTTCATTGTATTGCCTGTCATTGTTGGCTGCGGGCTTTTTAATATAACTACAGTGTTAACTGGATTTAGGGTCAAAGTAGGATGAGATGTGACCAATACTTGACTTACTTTTACTGTTCAGAAAGCGTTTTTTAATATGAGAAATTGCAAAATGTAACAGTGGAAAAGAATTTCTAATTGTCCATTTAGCTCAAATCTGAAGTACATTTTTCCCAAGCTGAAGTTTTCCAACATGTGCCAGAAAACCCATGTGTTTGAAAATTGAACTTAGCGCTCTGTTTTCTTATGCCAGACCTCTGCATGACCTCGGGCAGCTACTTAGCTGAAAGATGTGTAATAATGTGGATAGTCACATGAAGAAATGTATGTTTGGTTTTTTTTTCTGATTTTTCTCTAATTATGCTGGTGTTAAAGAGCACACAGAAGTACTTAGAACCAGCAGAGTAACTCCCCAATGCAATTTCTCTTTTCCACACAAACTTCCTCGTAAATACCAACAATATGCAGACTGATGAGCCAGTAAAATCACCTGCTCTATTCGTAGAGGTGATAGTCTGATTTAGTAACAGTAGTGAAGCTGTGAATTAAAATAGAAGTATCCTTCGCTCCATTGTGAAGCATATCTATTATAATTGGAAATTTACCTAAAATACCAGTGTTGTACGAATAATAAAATCCCAGAGACAGATACTGGGGTTCAAGCTGAAGATCAGAAAAGCAAAGCAGCCAGCCACTAGAGCGACTTTTTACTTCTACCAAATCTTCATACCACAAGGGTGAGATCCTGTCTCAACGAATCTTCAGACTCCACACTCCACAGAGTTCCTGTCTCTTCCCCTTTATATTCCTCTCTCTGCCCAGCCATATTGCTCCTGTCTCCACCTCCTTATTGCTGGTATTAAAGGTGTGTGACTCCACCACCTGTATCTGTTTCTGGATCTGTCTTGTGCAGCTCAGGGTAGCCTTGAACTCAGAGATCTGTCTGCCCCGTCTGAGATTAAAGGTCTGTGCCACCACTCCCTGGCCTATATGGTTGACAAGTGTGTCTGCTTTGCCCTCTTATCTTCAGGCAAGCTTTATTTATTAAAGCACAAATAATAAATATACCACTATATACCAGGTCTTTTCACTTGCTTGCTCTCTATTTTTCTAGTTGGAATTTTCTGGTATGCTTTCAAGATCTTTTTCTTATGTCATCTATAGTGCTTGTTTTGTTTGTTTTAATGATTGAAAGTTCCTTTGACAAGGAGTTTTGAATGTCAGCCTAACTGACAAATTCATACATATATTGAACTCTGACTGAAAGTGTTCTTTTGATTGTCCTTTATTAGCCCAGGAGTCCTATGTGTCAGGCTAGGGATGTAGGTGTGTTGGTAGAGTGCTTGCCTAGTATACTTGAAACCCTGGCTGCTCTATCCAACCTTGTGGAAAACTGGGTGTGGCAATGCTTGTCTTGTAATGTAAGCCCAGTGCTTGGAAGGTGGAGGCAGGAGGACCAGGAATTAAGATCATCATTGGCTACATGGTGAGCTCAAGTTTGGTCCTCAAAAAGAAAAAAAAAAAAGGCACATTGGATCTTGTGTAACCAAATCAGTTACATATTATGTGTTTGTGTGTGTGTGTGTGCATGTGTGTGCTTGCATGCTCGCCTGCGCTCACACAGTTTATTGTATGCACTTTTGGAGAAGCTGCCTTTGTGTTATTGTTGGAACTGGTTTGCAGTTACACGTCATCTTTGGACACAAAAGACATTGCTTGGAAGATTTGGACAGATACTTGTTTTTCTTTAAGATTCATGAATTTTGCTCACAGATTGGATTTTGGCCCTTGATTCAGTCCTATTGAACTTTTTTTTTTTTGTGCCTTTTTACTATTTTGGCTTATTTCTTTTTGATAAATGATCAGTCTGTGAAATTGTAAACTAAAAGGAAACAAAGGAATTCCTGCTTTTCAAAGGGGTGGCTTTAGTTTTCTATTAGAAGGACAATGTTAGCTTTATTTTTAGAAATTAAATGTTTTATAGCTATTGAGCAATTTACCACCTTCTGCTTTCACCTCTCCTTAAGTAAATGGAGGGATCTGTGGGTTGTTGGTATCCTTGGATAAACAGCTGACAAGGACCTTCAGTTTCACCCTTGTGGTTTGTCCAAATGCCTGTATGTTATGTATAAGATTGTAGCAAAACTTGAGATCAAAACAGAAGAAACAGTGTGTGCGTTGCTTGACTTGAAGAAAAAGTCCACTCCACTTATTTTAATAATATAAAACATGACAGATTGAGAATAATGGGCTCTCGTGATAATTAAGTGCAGGAAATAGCTCCACGAACTGCCTATCACATCCTTGATGATTTGTAGAAAATAGAAACAGCTGTGATTCCAAGTGCCCTATAAATTTCAAATGTTGGCATAGCACACTTTTTGAACTGATTTAATAAAGAACTTTGCCCATATGTCTTTGGTGACTTGCTTTCAATTTTTTCACAAAAATGCAAAATATTTGGGGTGCTCATTTCTAAATGAAAAGTTGTGTACATGCTTCACAAAGCATAGTACCCTCCGGAGAAGGGTTTGCTTAGAAATGGACTACATTTTTGTGGGCGAGTGGATGAAAGGGCGGTCTCTTGTGTTGCTGCCAAAGGGTCTGAATAATTTGTAGTAGCTTGTGGCTAGAAAACAACTGTGAGGCGAACCAGCAACTCCACACTGCCCTTGGGTGTGGGAGAAGTGCTTTCCTTACTCAGTCATTAGCCCCTTACAAGATTTATAAAGTGAATTTTTATCTCAATGACTAGAAATGATGCCTTGGCTGATTTTAGACAGAATGCTCTTTAGCTGAAGAGGAAAGCGATGCAGTCTTAAAAGTGACATTTCTATTTTGCTTTTCCTCTAATGTGCATTGGAGAGAATTTGTTATCTTTCAGCCTGCATATGAAGGAGGCATGGATTTTACAGGAATAGGTCTTGTCTCACCCCCACCCCCCAGTTAACTAATTAGAAGAACTACCTCTTTTTGACTTATCAAGTATGTTTCATTCTGCATTACAATCATGTATAAGATGATTATTTAACTATTGGAACTTGCCACCTGCTTCTACTTAGTGTACTAAGCACAGTGCTGATGTTTTTATGTTAATTACGTCACCTGAATGGCTCCTGATGTGGGAAATAGATTAAAGAGGGTGTCTTGTAGCTAACAGTGGTTGGAGCTGGGATGTGGAACCAAATGAATGGTTCTAATTATTTCAGGTAGTTACTATTCCAGATACTCATCTTTTAGAATAAAAGTCTTGTAAAGCTTATTCTTGTAGCATGTGCTTAGACATGTGGAGTGGCAGTCTGGATGGGTTAGAGTTTCACCAAGGCTCTGACTTAGGTTAGCTGTGGCCATACCTGTGCGTTGAATCATTTCATAAACTTGGCTGGTCTGAAGGGGCAGGTGTGTCAGTCACAATGGTCTTAAAAGCTCTGGATGTTGTTGTGCTTTCTTGGCCTTACTTATGACATTACTCTTTGTTGAGGGCATCTAAGTGTTACACTAAGGTACAGAAGTAGCTGGTTAAGGCAAAATCTTTCTTTTACTGTTTTGTGATATTCTGCAATATTGTTTTTCATAATTGTATTCCCTCTAATCAGTCTTTTGCTCCTAGTGTTTCGCACAGTGGTTTTCAGTCCCACTGGAGGGTAATCTATTATTGGTATTCAAGTCAGAAAGACTGCATCCTATAACAGGCAGGGCTGCTCTTTTTTTTTTTTTTTTTTTGGTTTTTTGAGACAGGGTTTCTCTGCAGCTTTAGAGCCTGTCCTGGAGCTAGCTCTTGTAGACCAGGCTGGTCTCGAACTCACAGAGATCCGCCTGCCTCTGCCTTCCGAGTGCTGGGATTAAAGGCGTGTGCCACCACCGCCCGGCTAGGGCTGCTCTTCATAGCAAAATGTTAAAACTTTTATAGAGTAGCCTAGTCTAGCAAGCTCAGATTCTTGAGAAACTCCGACTTTATGAAGTTTTCTCAAAATAAAATGGTCTAGTTCTGGGCACATTTTTTCTTGTTTTGGAGGTAGAGGAAGAGGCTATTTATTCATTTGTTCATCCAGCTCTAAGCTAAATGACACAAGTTGTCCTTGCATTGGAATCTCTTACCTGTTCCTACCTTCACCTGAAAGCTCCACCTGTTACATCTCTTCTGTTAATAGAATTGATCTTTTTTGTGTGTGTTTTATTTTCATCTCATGGATTTTGCAGCATAGCATTTATGATTTTTGTCATGTTCAAAAAAGATGAAAGGGGCAATATGTGGTTGATTGTGAAATTTTTCTTTGTTTTTGAGATTATAATATGATCACATCATTTCTCCCTTTCCTTTCTCCCAAAGCCTCTTGCTCTTTTGCATTTGTGATCTTTCGTCATTAATTGTTGTTAAATGCATGTATTTATAGGTATATACCTGCATATTCCTAAATATAACCTTTGCTCAGTCTGTATGATGTTATATTTTTCAGGGCTGCCCATTTGGTATTGGATAACTAATCTGTGTGCTCTTCGGGAAGAAGGTTTGGAGTTGCCTAGTTCTTTGTGTAGGGTTGAGGCCTCCTGGGCTTTCGCTTGTCCGTTTTGGCATGTTTGTTGTTGTCCTTGTTCAGTTTACGTTTCCGCAGCCATGCTTGTGAGACTTTATGGTGTAGCATCTGATGTTACTAGGAGACAATCTCACAGCAAACTCCTGATCCTCTGGATATTACAGCCTTTCTCACCCCCATCTGCAGTGTTCCCGGAGCCTTAGGTGCAGGAGTAGATGTATCCCTTACAGCTGGGCTCCACAATGCTGCATTTTGATTGGTTGTGGCTTTTGAAATGGGCTCTGCCTGTTGCAATGTGAAGTTTCCATCTGGTTTTCTTCTGGTTTCCCTTGCTCCCTTCTTATTCCAGTCACAGCCTCAGTTTGTCCTGCTGTCCTTATTATTCTCACACTTCTGTTGCTTTTCACGTTTCTTCTCTTAGTAGGTATTTCTCAAAATGGACTGAAATCCTGGGCTTCTCCCTTCCTCCTTCCTTCCCTTCCTATCTCTATCTTCTATCAGGAAGAACTGGGTCTCACAGTGACAGAAACAGCCCTTAGGTTCTGTAGAGATTCGCTCATAAAGCTCGTACAGCCCTTGAGTTCTGAGCTGGGTGGTTTCCTGTCACTTTGGGCAGGTATACTTCCTTTGCCTTCACTTCTACTGTCCTGAATTTCAGAGAGACAGCTTCATTCCTCTTCAGGGTCTAAAGAGAGTAAATAGCAAACGTGTGTTATTTCGATTGTGTTTTGAATGATGTAGCATTTATTAGATATTTGGATTCAAATGAGATAATTGTGGGAAAATTGTTCCTTTCATCGAAAGGCCCACTAGTAGGGCATTGTCTTTATCACTGTGACCATGCTGTTTGTCTTGACTCTTGCAAATTGACCACGCCTGATTGCACAAGTGTTTCCATGGCTAGACAAATTACACTTGGACAATAAACTGTTGTGCTTGGGAGTGATTGGAGAAGCAAGGCATGGTTGCACATGGACTACTTTGGAAGAGAATTACAATAAATATTACACATATTTTTACTGTGGGGGAGAAAATAGAACCACTTTTTAGAGTAAAAGATTGCCTTTTTTGCTAAGCAGGTATGCACCCTTGAACTTGGTGATATTAGAACTCAGCATTCCACCCAAGGGCAAATTTTCCTTTTCCCCTCACTTCCTATCCCCCTTCCTTTCCTCAAGTGTCTGGCTTTGTTTTTCGGTAGTAGAATTTGCTAAACAGAATATTAGATTTTCTGGATTGAAAGACAGCTGTAGTTTGATTTATGGATGAGAACAAAAGAGCATCTAGCTTCCAGTCTCAAATTTATGTTTGGAGGGCCTAACATTTTTCTTTTCTGTATGTATAGATGGAAAACTGATGTCTATGATTGTGGAAATGTGTATTGACTAAAACACTTGGTAGGATTTTTGGGATCATCAAAGGTCCTCTTAAGCTTTGTAACTGTTGGATAATTTATTTTTATTTTATCTTTGAGACAGGGTCTTCCTTTGTAGCTCAGGCTGGCTTTGGATTCACGACAGTTTGGTTTCAGTCACCTGAAGCCTGAGACTAATGTTTGAATTACATGCCTGAAAAATGAGGTTGAGAAATGTCACTATGATAGTTTAAAAAAATTAGTAGAAAACAACATTTTTCATTATTTGAGAATTTCATATGTGAGTGTAAGTGGGTTTTGTTAGCCTACTTGGGTGCGAGCAACCCTAAAGCAGGGTGCTGGAAGATTGGGCAAAGGAGTTAAAGGTGCTATATGGGTGGCTTTAGGGATTCAAGCTGCTTCAGGTGGATGGGTAGGTACCTAGGCTCTTGATAGTCAAATAAGTGTTAAAATAGGTGTTTAAGAGGTTTTGAGTTGAAAAGATAGATGGATAATTAGAAGTTGAGGTTGTGATAAGGTTGTAGGTGTTAGACTGGGCTTTCAGAGAGAGTTATTTTAGAGAGTCATGATCAGCACTTAAGAGGGAAACAATAAATTAAGCGAGATTTGGCCTCACTTCATGTATAAGAAACTTCATGCATGAGGGAGAGGAGGGAAAGGGCTGAGTCTGTCAGATGGCAGTGAAATTGGTTGAGCAGCAAGGTAGGGGTTGGGCTTTCTAGACTGTCCAGGTTCGGCTTTGGCCTTGATCAGGATTACACAAGGTCATTCATTTGAAAACATGATTTCCATTAACACTGGAGAATTTGCTGTGTTTTTGAGAGTTGCTTAGGCAGTAAATATTCCTGGGTCACAGTTGGAAAAACTTGGAAGGTAGGGTGTGACTATGGGAGTGGAAAGTGGAGATGGCCAGAAAAAGATCCCTGGAGGTTTGATATCTAAGTAAGAACACATGGTTGTCCTGAGCTCTGGAGAAAACACTAATGTGGGTAGTGTTTACATTTAGAATGCTTTATGTATGGTGAGGTTTGGGGTTCAGTCAGACCTCTCTGGAAAACCCTCACTCGGGTAACTCTAGTCCAGTTGAATTGGTGATGAAGATAAACCATTAGAGATAGACAGATATGTATTTCCTTAGCCCACTTTTACAGATTGAGGCTCATATCCTGCATATTCCCTAAGGTACTAACAACCCATTACTGTCTGGTTTGGTGAAATGAAGATTAAGGATATGCATTGGTTTTTCTTAGTCTCAGGAACTGTCTGTAGACAGGAATGCAAAAAACCAGCCCCTCTCAGACCTGCCACCCAATAAAAATGACTGTGAATGGTCAGTCATCCTAAGGTTATCTTGACAGGAGTGATGCCACGTTCGACAGAGTTTAAAGCTTGGATGCAGGGCTTGCCAAGCAAAGTCCAGTAACCATGAGGTTCTCTAGGGCTTGGAGAGGAGCTGTCAGGCAGCATTGGGTGGGCTGAGAGTCAAGCTGCAGCTGCATTCCAGAGATGGTTCAGAGCCGTGGCTGGTGATGACATCATCTCCACAGGTGCCAAATCCTTTCTCTTCCCTATGTGGTCTGTCCTTGCTTAAAAGAAAGAGTAAGGCAGTGTGTTTAAGAACTGTCTTGAGGTGTTGTTAGGAATCCAGTTCTGGGTGTGTGTAGGGTAACGAGATGACAAGACAAGGTCTTGGAAGCTGCAGTGTGAGGAACTCCAGGTTTAGATACTCCAGTCATTGCAAGAGGGTTTGTGAGGAGAGGTGGGGGTCCTCTATGGATTTCAGACTCTTAAGAGAAAAGAAAATGGGAAAACGAAGTTGAAGGCTTCTCTCCCTCACTTGGCGACTGCATTTTCAGTGTTTTTCTGAGCGCTTTTGATTTCCAGCCTGTTTTGTAAAGGTTGAAGAACTTTGTTAAATGTCAAACTTGATTTAAAGCATTTGGATTTGTTTAATCGAGAATCCACATGGATATCAGCTAGACTTCATAATGAAAGCATCGTAAATAATGGGCCAGTCTTATTCTTATTTTCAGATGTAATTGGTACGAATGTCACGTGCTTTGCGCACAGTTTATGAAGTAAATACTCTGTAAATACAGATTTGTGTATATTTAATGAAGTGGGTCTCAAACTGTATGTTTGGTTTTGATGCCTTTCTTCACTCTTACTTTTTGTATAGCTTGCCATGTCAGATTCCTCAAAAAAATATATACTTCTGGAATTAAGGCATACGTTAGTTCGTGAGTAATTCTCTTCCCTTTAGAGATTAAGAAAGTAGACTTCAGTTCAATAACTTGCTCATGACTACTGCTATTTTCAGAGCTGGGTTTAGAATGAGCCCCATATAGTCATGCACTTTTTACAACACACAGCAATCTGTTTTGCTTCATTGTACATGAGAATTTGTGAAGTGTTTGTGTGTTCTAGAATAATAAAGATCACTGACCTCAGAGTTAAATCCATGTGACTATAAATTTGAGTATGGAAAAATGAATAATTGAGACCACCCAAACACAACTATTCAGGAATTTGACCCAAGTGACTGGGACAAGTTTGAGAAACATTATGATATGGTTGGTTTGTTGCTCTTTTGAGTTATTTGATACGGACTTGAAAGATGAATTTCAAACGTGGTTCACCTTAGCATATGAATATTGGAAGTTTTTCTTTTCAACACCGTTATAAACCTGTCTCTTGAAAGCTTTGCATGCTCTGGGATTACAAGTGTAGGCTCTGCTCTGTGTTACTCTCCCTCCCTCCCCCCTTATCTCCTATTTCCCCTTTCCCCTCCTCTCCCTTTTTTCTCCTTTCCCCATCCCCAGGGTGGCAGGTACTGAGGATCAAATTCAGGTTGATACATCAAGCATTTTATTGGCAGATATCTCCCCAGCACATTTTAGAGCTTTCCAAAAATATTTTGATGAAGTAATTCACATCTCACTTATGTTTTACTGTCTACTGAATTTGCTGAATTCCTAAAAGAATTTGTAGCTTTCTAATTCCTTTGACAGTTGTTGACACATAGTCTTATGGTACTTACTCTGCTCTTACCTTGCAATTTGACTCATGACTGTTACCTACACAAGGTTTTGTCCTCAAGAACAAGGATGTTCTCTTACTCCCCTTTTCTGTTTATTCCTCTCCCTTCTTCCTAGCAGAGGACCTCACAGGTCATCTTTCCATGGTTTATTAAATATGTTCTGAGCGCTCTGGGATTACATGAGGAAACATGGTCTCTTGGGTTTATAGTCATGCCGGCCTTGCTGATCTAAGGAGTATCTGTGAAATAAACAAGTCTGGCATGTTTGACTCACGTTATGGTTTCAAACTCACTGACATCTCTGAACTTACTGTAAATCTGAAGGAACTACATACATGCTGAGTGACATTGGTGAGATGTAGAGGAATATCTGAAAATAGGTGGAGAAATATCGAATTTCTTGATTTGTTTTTAAAAGAGCCAGTGTCACTGTGGCCTGGAACTCACGTGGCACAGGCCAGCTTGAATCCTGGGTAGTCTTTCTACCTCAGGCTCCCTGAGTATTGGTGCTGTAGGAAGGAGCCATCAAGCATGGCTAGCATTCTCTGAGAGCTGTTGCAGAAAGGTGGAAAGGATGCAGATACTCAGATCTGAAACTCTTCAGAGTAGGGAGTGAGGAAGGGGACTCGCTGCATCCATTTGTAGGTAGGGAGAGAAAGGAAGAGCAGAAAGTGATGGAAAAATAAGCAGGACAGCCAGATCGTGGGGTGGAGTCTTAAGTCCAAATGTCAGTTGGCAAAGTTGATATTTTTTTTTGTCCACAAGATTTAAAAAGTGATTGGAATGGGAGGTGAAACTCAACTAGAGATAACAGCTTAAGTACTAGAGAAATGTAACAGGAATTGGCCAAGTGATGAGATATAATAGGAAATAAAACCTAAAAAATTACTTTTCCCCCTCTGGCAGCACTCTGTGCTTCTTATAATGTACTTAAGTTTAAGTTCTCTGGTTTTTCTAGAGAAATGAGTTTTTGCTTGTTTTTTTTTGCTTATTAATTAATTATATATAGGTGATAGTAGATGTGTATATCCTCTAAGCCAAAAGTTTTCTTCCAGTGTAATATAAAAGGATCTTCCTTTTGATTGACGGTGACACCCCACATTGCTTTTTGTTAGAGAAGATACTGGAGCCACCCATACCCTACTTGCTCTCCACGAGGTGTCAGGATGTGTAGAGGGTGTGACAGATTCCATAAGCTGCTCTGTCACTTAATGACTAGAGCCATTTGTGTGATCTGTGTATAAGCATACATGTACGCTGTCTTCCTTTAAAAAGGAAAGGATAGGAGCTTTTGTGTGTGTGCAAAATGTTTATTCTGTTGCTAGGATGATCTCATCTCTTGATTAGCCTTTGTTTATTCATTCATTATATTGTTTTTTAAAATTTTTATATGCATTTGTGTTTTGCTTGCTTGCATGCCTGTGTGAGGGTGTTGGATTTCTGGAACTGGAGTTACAGACAGCTGTGAGCTGCCATGTGGGTGCTGGGAATTGAATCCCGGTCCTCTGGAAGAGCAGCCAGTGCTCTTAAACACTGAGCCATCTCTCCAGCCCTCAGTTCATTATATTTAACATTTGTGCATACTCTCTAAGACTTTTGGGATTACTTTCTGACTGGCTGGAAAAAAGATAAGATAATCCAGGAGTTAATTTTATGATTGGGAAAAAACACTTCTTGAGATGTTTGTGTTTACCTCTGGGTTCTAGTGTCAGTAGCATTATTTCCTGACCTGGAGCTGTGCCAGCTCTGACTTAAGCTCTAGGACTAAATTGTGTCAGCACTGCTACTTAAGGGGTTTATCCTAATCCAGGCGTCCTTGGATTGTGCAGTGCTAGTGAGCAAGGTGGTGGTAGCAGTGATTGCAGACCTGGACGACAGGTGGGGATCCTGAGAACTCTTAGTACTCCATTACTGTTAAATGTGAGTGGGATGCTGTGTTTTGATGGCTTGATGGGTAGTAGCATTTGTTTTTGATGGTATTCTTCTAGAACAGAATGCATATCTGAATTTGATCACAAATGGTTCTATTGTGTTGCAGCATAAGAAGGTGTCTAGCTAGTGAGGGGCCAGCTCTACATCTGGTTGAGGCACATGCCAGTTTGGTTTTCTGGTTGTTAGGCTGACTAGGCTGCCTAGAAGACAAGTTGTATTATATTTAGCATTATTCTGAAGGCTGTATTTGGCCATTGCAAATTTTGAGGGAAGAATCGCATGATGAAGATTCCTTGTCTTATGGCTCAGTTGTGTTAGCTGTAGCAAGTACTCTAGCCTTCCTGTACCAAAGGCCTTCGATATGGTTTTGTTATCAGGGAAATTGGGGTCCCTTCTGTGGGCTCATAGTCATGTTAATCAAATACTTTAAGAACAAACTATGCAGTTTGAAGGCAACTTTAATAGAGTTTAGAAAGAACCCCAGGGCAGCAAGCTGTAAACCTGGGCAGCTGCTGGAAGATGGAGAAGAGGAAGCTGAGCCACGCTGTTTGATTTAGGATGACATGGAATTTGATTATATGGCAGACAAAGAGCCACACTAGTGAGGGGAGCCTAGAGAAGGAATAAAGCCTCGTGTTAGGGAAGCATACTTAGGAAAGAGAAGAAAAGTGAAAGTTGGCCTTTCTGAGTAATGCAGAGAAGCAAGCTGACTTGCCCAGCTATATGGCTTCGACTCTCTACCCATGTGGAGTGTGGGGAAGGAAAAGTGCATCATCTTAGAGAAAGTCTAATTATTCCTCCATCTCTTTAGCTGGCTTAAGGTGAACCTACTTTCTTGAAGTGGGTCCCATGTCTAGGTGATTGGCAGGCCCAAAGGGATTCACTTTTATATTTGGGGTAGCTTACAGTGTTTGGTCTCCACCTCCCAGAAGGACAGCTTTCTGTTAGGTGCTTCCACAGAGCCTTATCAAGGTCCTGTAGCAGTTAGGTACTAACCTAACCTGTAAGGAATAAGCCTCTATCCTCTGAAAAATGATGCTACACATTGTTGAGTCTCATCATTCCTGTAGTTTTGAAAAGCATCCACTATCTTACGTTCGTTTGTTTGTACGTTCATTCATTCATTCATCTATTGATAAATTATTTCATTTATTTGTTGAAAAATAGCCCTGCTCTGTAGTTGGTCAATCATGCCCCCAGTTTCCTGAGTTCTGGGCTTACACGTGGGTACTACCACACCGGGCACTGTCCCATATTTTCCTTTTTGTTGGCTTTTCTAAGAAATGGGAAGCTCGGCAGTGAAGTGTACTAGGAAAGTAGGCAGGCAAACAGCTTTATTTGAGGTGAGGGTGGGGATAAGTTTATTCAGGAACACAGTTTAGCACTACCTCTTAACACGCGTCATGCAAATAAGAGTGTGTGTGGGGGTGCGGATTATGCCTTTCTCAGAATGTTTGAAAAAAACTGACCTCTCATGTACTAGATCAGTTTAAAGTTTCTCAGGTTCTTTAATAGTTATAAAGTGTAGGGGCTGGAGAGATGGCTCAGAGGTTAAGAGCATTGCCTGCTCTTCCAAAGGTCCTGAGTTCAATTCCCAGCAACCACATGGTGGCTCACAACCATCTGTAATGGGGTCTGGTGCCCTCTTCTGGTCTGCAGGCATACGCACAGACAGAATATTGTATACATAATAAATAAATAAATATTTTAAAAAAATAGTTATAAAGTGTAGATTAAGGTTTTTGTGTTGTTATTGAGAAGGGTTCTTCTGTACTTCTGATCTCTTCTAGGATTTCAGATACTGCCTTTCCTCTTGCTTCCCTTAGAGTTAATATCCCTCCCCTACTGCTGTTTCTTCCTGAAAGGGCCTCACCATAGCCTAGACTGGTTTTGAACTTGCTCTATGTATAACTGAGGCTTTGAACTCTGATTCTCCTGCCTCTACTTCCAAAGCTCTGGGATTACAGGTGCAAACCGGCATAACTGCCATTCCTCTTATTTTCTCATGTTCATTTGTAAAAGATGACCCAAAAATTCCCATTAAAATATGCCAAAAATAGGTTTTGTTGGAGTGCTGGTTAATTTAATATTATAACTATGGTATCATTATACGACTATCTTGGATAATAGAAAAATAGGATTATGATTCCCAGAATTCCTTGAAAATGTGGGTAGACTGAATTTCCTCTCTTTGCCCCTACTTCTTTTTATCCAACTTAAACTAGCTATAATTTTGACATAAGAAGCTCTGAGAGAGGTGGAGAGGGCAAGTGGGACCCAGAGGAGGGGAAGAAAGGATGGGTGACAGGGAAGTCTTTAGATCAAACAAAGCCTGCGAGCCCAGAGCACTGAAGGTGATAACTGGCCTCTGTTGGCTGCCTTTGAGTAAGGCCTGCGGTTTGGCACCGGATGCTTAAGTTGCTTTCCCCTGCTACAGGGTAGCATTCAGCCTGGGCAGGTGAGATCAGAAAGTATTCTGGGTGGAAGGAGTTGAACTGTTGTCTGTAACATTGGAGACACTGAGGTTTTCTAGACTCTTAAATGATTCCACCAGAACTGGAATCGAAGATTGGTTTAGAAGCAATGTTCAGGAAAGACTGGAAGTAGGGCTGATCAGTAAGTTATGAGAAACAATTCAAGGGAGAACAGGTTACTTGTTGGTAACTTTTTACTTGTATCAGCCTATTTATAGTTATGAAAGTGCTTTTTAGGGCAGTGTCTCTTGAAGGTCTCTGAGGACAGACACTGCAGGTAAAATGTGGAGTACTTATACATCTCGTCACTTGGTCTTCTCTGTGAAGTGTGTACAGACACTTTGTTCCCTGGTTCCTGCATTTCTTATTTTGCTTTTGTTTTTTGTTTGTGTTGGGGGATGGAATCAAGGCCTTATACTTGGTGTGTCCAGGCAAATAGTTTACATGGAGACTCTCACCAGCCCTCCTGATTCATTGCTAAAGTGACTCTCTTAGCAGGGTTTTGAAAACCTTACTTGGTTGACTGGGCTGAGGGTATCTTGATTTCTTTTTTACCTCTGAAATCATTAATTGTGCTCATTTTTATATGTTGTCTTAGGACACTCTTGTACATTTTGAAACTGTCCTGTTCTTAATCCATGTGATTGTTATTCGGGTTCTTAGTCTTGGAAAGTCAGTGTACTCACTGGTAAGAGAAGGATTTTGGTCTCCATGATGCTGAATCCTTTTACATCTCAGCATCCTTATCTGTAAAAAGAGCCTCTGATGGAGTTCTCCTAAAGTAGGCACTACAAGTAATGTTCATTCAGGGGCTCTAGTGTAGTAGCTGCCAGAAGAGGCTGCCATAACTACCTTCTCTCTCAGCAGTGGGACTCCTCACACACTGCTCATGAGTTAAACTATTTCCACCAATAACTGATTCGTTTTGAAGTTTTATATTTGCAGTTACAGTTTTTTAATTAAACTTTGTTTCATGTTGTAATGAGGGAAATTTAATTTTTCTCTATAGACTGTCGTTCTGCATTTTTAGTTCTGCTTTGTAAATTTTTACTGTTTTTCCTCTCCAAAAGGCGACAACCCTGTTGTATTTTAGTGGAAACGTTGTTCTTTGTTAGGATAACTGCTTTTGTGACTGCTTTGAGACATTTTACAGATGCCGTTTTGCAATTCTGAAGAGCTTGTGGTCCTTCTGTGTGTGTTAAATTGTTCATGTATTGTGGTTGGTATTTTAGTGAAGTTATAGAGAAAATTAGATAATAACTTGTCGTACACTAACAAAACTAAGAACGACTCTCTCTTGATCTCTCTTGATGCATGTTATGTATTCCTATGTGTTCGCAAAGCAGGAGATCCCTCCTGTACTTAATGTGACCACAGATGGCTGATGCTCTGTGACAAACTTCATAGTTAAAATAACTTCTCATGTTGATATGTGTTGTTCATCAAACATCTCTGAATTTATGTGCTCTTTACAGAATTTTAGTTGGGAAATACACTCTAATTTGCTAAGTGGTCTTAACCCTTGCATTCTAAAGAATTGGAAGCAAAAATTTGTTGGGAAATTGCCTTGATAAAATACAGGAAATTCCTTTCATTCTTTTGAATCCAGTTGAAATTAGACTTTTTAAAATCCTCTGGTGTACCAGTGTCTGAAATCCTTGGGTCTACAGAGTCCTACAGATTGTTTGCCTGCTAGGGAGCTCTGCACACAGTACAGGGCCAGTTTAGTATAACTTGCTGAAACTTTAATCTTATTTTTATTGTCTCTAAAACTCTTAGGAGGAGGAAAATAAAGGGAGAAAACCCTGTACATCTTCAAGGACTTTATTGTTTTATTACATTTATTTTATTTGTTTTTGTGTGTGTCTGTGGGAGTTGGAGCTCTTCTATCACATTGCACTGGGTATTGAACTTGGATCATCAGGTTTAGTCACAAACACCCCGATCTGTGGATGTATCTTGATGGGCCTACATTTTTTCTTATTGGAGTAACAACACATACTATGTATAAAAACTTGAACAAAAAATACAAATAAAACAAGATTTCCTAGTGCCCATATTTTTGGAATTACCAGTTAGTATTTTGGTTAAGCATTTCTAGTCTTTTGTTTGTAGGCATGCATATGTGGATTAATGCACAGCATTTTCTTTTTAAACTTACTTTCCTTTAACAGAACAAGGCAATAAAAAGACAGTCTGTGCTCTACAGATTGTTATAGTGGAAAATGTTCACTCATTGAAAGCTTGTATTTAGTAGCAAGTATGTATGTTAATTGATTACAAGTGTGGCCAGAAAGGGATAGGATTCTGGATGCTTTCTGAGATCATAGAAGTATAGCAGGTCCCTTATAACTGTTAGGAACCATTGAGATTGAGATCTGATCAGGCAGCCTGAATTTGGCCTGGAATGCTGATTTGCTGATTTCCAGGGGCTGATTCTATTGTGTCCTGACTCTTGTTGTCTGGGAAGAGGTGCTTGGTAGTTAACAGTGTCTGGGCAGGAGCTATGTAAATTTGATGTGATTTTAAGCCCTGTGTTATGATATTCCATTTCTCTTAAAGGTACATATACAGTTGGTATAGGCAGGTCCTATTAGAATCAACTTAATGACAAACTCATTTTTTTATTATGAGTGTTCATTTTTATAACTTGGGGTTTAAGTGAAAGTAAATCAATCACTTAAGGAAGCTTACAGATTCTGGGTCCAGTGGCCCATGGAAGAGAAAAAGTGATCTGGATTTCCTTATTTACCTTGGGCTACAGCAAAAATACTTTAGATAGAAACAGAACCAAAAAAGCAGATTTCCTTATCCATATAAAACTATGCAGTTTAGTATATTCTAGTATGGTTAAACTGAAATGCCAAGAAGAATAGAAGGAAGTAGAAAAGGATCACATAGAGAGATACAAGATGGTTCCAAATTATTACTGTACCTGTACTACTAGAATGTGTCTGTAATCATCAGATTAGGGTTTGACCATGGAGGGAGGAAAGGTTTAGGCAAGTAGGACAAAGGGGGAGTTAGGTGAAGTTGCTAAGTTGATTATTATGAGTGCTCCCCACTGTGTGTATGCATGTGTGTGTATACATATGTATACCTGTGAACACACATGCCAGTCCTTATTTCTCCAGGACAAACCTTGTAGTTTCATTTGATCTGCTGCATCTGGAGGGACTGTCTAGCCTCACAGAACACAGAGCTGTGTGTTCCTCTGGTTCTTTTGCCTTCCTTCCATCCCAAGTCAGTAGTGAGTACCATTGTTAGGTCTGCCGTTTTTGCCCTGGCCCTTTTCATGGCCCCATCACATTATGTAGGTCACTGGTTGTGGGTTCATGGAATGGATGACTAGGTGAGCAAGAGCAGTGCTTGTCTTGGGTGATTCCTTACTGTCTGCTTCTGTCTCCGGAGGATTTGCTTCAAGTGCCATGCTCTGTCTCAGGGTCACTGTGGAAACAAGTCATGGTGTACTTAGCCCATTTTAGACCAGTTCTGACATGCTGATTTTATTCTGTTAGTGGATAATTTGGATGGTCATCTAGATTTCTTTTTCATATCTTTTGTTATTTGTATGTGTACCATAAACCCACAGTTAACTATTGGGTTACCCTCAGGCCCAAATGTCATTCTGGATATTCTGTTGACTTAAAAATCAGTAATAGAGGTATTTCTGGATTTAGTTTTAATACTGCCTATTTTTAAAATTGGATATGGATGGTCATGTTGTTTGGAAGGGGTTATTTTTATTTTATTTTATTTTATTTTATTGTTTTGTTTTGTTTTGTTTTTGCTTTTAAGTATAGAGATGGGAAGTTAACAGTTTAGACCTAAGATGAAGGTCTACATTAATAGGCATGGAAGCATGGAGATGGATTTTGTGTTGAAGAAGTTGGTGTGACTGGAGTTGGCGCATGTGAGTGCTGCAAAGGGGAAGTAAAAGGCAGCAGGGAGGGAGTATTAATTGCTTCCTCACTAGGCAGCTTTCATAGCATTATTTTCTGTTGCCATGGAAACCAGACATAAGGAAGGAGACTTTAGGTCAGAACTAGTTGGAATCATCCTAGTCTAGTGTCCTAAGTGTGTGGTATTTTCAGTAATATGGGCTCACCCTCAACCCCTGGGAGGCAACCAAGGGATACATTCACAATCTGTGTACTGTTGGACGTCATTTGGACTATCCTGACCAACCATTTGAAAGTAGGTTTTTTGTGCTGGTTTTTTTTTTTGTTTTTGGTGGTGGTTGTTCTGTAAGACTTAAGAGAAACAAATTGTAGCCATGGTTATGAACTTTTCAGTTTTTTCAAAGTATTAAAATACTTTTTATGCTTTTCTTTTACAAAGAGTAGCTCTTTCTGAATAAGAATAAGCAAAGAGAATGCTCACAGTAAGCATATATGTGTTTTCATATGGTTTTTAGTCTTAGTAAATTTACATAACACATAAAGTGTCATTGAGTGTTTTGGCTATGATTTTAAGGTTTAGAAAATTTTGCGGAGAAAAGTACATACATAGATGCTTTTAGGGTGGCTTGAAAACTTAGATAACACCGGATGTTATTGTTTTCAGAATGTAGATTGTTCAGAAGTCAGGGGAAAGAAATGATGTACTGTTAGAATTAAGGTTTATAAAAGAAAGCAGATGATTCAGCTGTGCTCAGTAACTAGCGCTGAGGAACTGTGTGAAACATGAACTAGATATATTTAAAGTTATTGAATTAGAATATAATTGCAAAAGTAGAGACCTTGTGATATCCACTTTATACACCATGTCCGGGTGTTCTTATCCCTCCCTATGACTATCACTACATTTTGTCTCTATGGTGAAGACAGCCATGTTAGAACCATGTTTCTAATGTAGATGGGGAAGGTGGAAACAAGGGTGAAAAAGGCACAAAGCAGTCATGGACATCCTGTTTATATACTGGCCCTCTACATCCACCTGCTTGACTGTGACCCTGTCCGACTGCTGCTGAAATCACACCTTTTTGAATGAGTACCAGTGTGTGCAGTTTTGTTTGTAAGTGGTGATAAATCTCAGTAGAGGGGCAAGAGGAAACCTATGTAAGGGTCACTGTATGTGTTTTCTCCTGCATAAGGGATTCTCCTACATAAAACCGAGGTCTGCATCAATGAGGACATCTGGTTCTGACTTAGTATCTAGCCCTTTTTCAGAGAGTGCTGGCTCCTCAAAGGTTTCGTTGTTGACATTTCTGCTCCTATGAACTTGTAGAAACCCTGGAATCTTTTTTTCAGGTCTAGGGCTGGAAATGGCTAGTGGACAAGCTGCAGCCTCATGTTTTCTCTCGTCCCCTGGTAGGCGCATAGCTACCAAAGATGCTGCTGACAGAAGACTTCATTATCATTTGTAGCTGAGCTAAGCTTAGTTAGTACTCCACAAAGCCATGTGGTGAACTGAATTGCGGTGCTCCCTAGAAACAGTTACTTTTTAAAAAAATTATTTATTTATTCATTTATGTATATATGTATGTATGTATGTATGTCATTTGCTTCTGACCTTATTTTTTGGCTACCATCTCCATAATGTCATCAGAAACTTTTTTTTCCCCCGAGACAGGGTTTCTCTGTAGCTTTGGAGCCTGTCCTGGAACTAGCTCTTGTAGACCAGGCTGGCCTCAAACTCACAGAGCTCCATCTGCCTCTGCCTCCTGAGTGCTGGGATTAAAGGTGTGCGCCACCACCGCCCGGCTCATCAGAATTTTTTTTTTTTTTTTGGTTTTTCGAGACAGGGTTTCTCTGCAGCTTTAGAGCCTGTCCTGGAGCTAGCTCTTGTAGACCAGGCTGGTCTCGAACTCACAGAGATCCGCCTGCCTCTGCCTCCCGAGTGCTGGGGTTAAAGGCGTGCGCCACCACCGCCCGGCTTCATCAGAAATTTTTGCCTTGAAGTAACTTCCTATTTGTGTTGCTTCCCCCTGGTGACTCTCTCTCTGGATCTTGTGTCTGATCTTGGTGCTGATTTCCATGGGCTCAGTGGCTATTATAACTAGAACTGTATTAAGCACAGCTGAGCAGGTATCTTTGTAGTAGTGTTGGGATCCTAGTCTTGGGTCAGCATATATCTGTCCAGCAGGTTTCCTTGGGGCAAGGCACTCGTGGAAACAGGGTCTCTTGGCAAGACCATGGGACAGTGTAGAAATTTGCAAAATTTGTGCAAGTTGCAGACTCTTGTCTTTCTCATTATATTGTTAATTCTTTGGGTGTTTTTTAGTTTTGTCAGTCACATAATGCAACAACTGTAATTTTCCCTGCAAATTCTATTCTTTCTCAAATATTTCCCCCTAAGAAAATAAGGGGGCTAATGTTTCTCAAATCGCTTGCCTAGAATCACTGCCACTCCTAATCCTGGGAACATTTCTGACACAATAGAGCTAGTTAGGTACATATGCGAAAACAACACTTTGAATATTTGCTATGTCTCACAGTTCTGGAAAGAAGAGGAGGGCACGCATACACAGGATAGGGAAAAAGCCTTAGGAATACTCATAGTGCCAATTGTTGAGACTGAGTCCCTTGACTACCAAGAATATAGAATCAATAATAGGATCTAATAAGATCCAGTGGGGAAAAAATGCAGTATAAAATATGGGATGGATAGATCATGTCTACCATACTAGGAGCTTATATGGGTCGAAGAAGTATGATACAGTGGGTTGGGAATAGAGTGCCTTATCAAAGTCTGCCTTTTATAGAGAGATCAAGACATGGACAGTCTTGTAGAAAAGAGAACTGTATCAAAGCATATCTTGCAGACATGAAAGAATTGTTTGGATTTAGTAAATATTGTTGGCCTTAAAACATTTTGCCCATGCCTATTACTTTTTCACTTTTTAACCGCAAATGGCTGTCATCTGTCATAAGTGCTGCAAGTCCAGTATGTGTCTGGCTTGATATTTAGCTACGCATGCAAAAATGCTGAACTCTGTCTAGAATAAGACTGTGCCGGGGATGGGAAGCTGTATTTGGGGAAGCATAAAGGGGAACACTGGGAGATTTTATAATGATTATGATGTGTTTCTTAAAATATGGTGTATTTCTTAAAAGTCAAAAATAGGAGCCAATAATAAAGCTGTTCATGTAAGCTTGGTAGAAAAAAAAAAAACACTTGTTAAAGTATAAATAAAGATGGCTTGAGCTATTCCAGGCCACTTGAGTGCAATCTACCTGGTGGTCAGGTTTCTTCCTTGTGCCAATGTCCCTTTCTGATCTCAGGACCTGAACCGAGCTGAGGCTGAACCCTGGCAGTTTAAGATATTGAATCCTTTGCCAAGGAGTGGTATATTCTGGGTCATATGGTAATTTAATTTTGACCTTTTAAGGATTCTTCAACTGGTTTTCAGAGTGTCTGGGGTAGTTTGCAACCCCACCAACAGTGAGTTAGGGCTCCCTTTTCTCTGCATCTTCTCTAGCATTTGCTGTCATTTGTTTTGTTGATCTTTGTCAAAACTGGGGTAAGGTAAAATCTCAAAGTTGTTTTTAATATGCATTTCTTTAATTGTTAGGGATGATGAACTTTTTTGTTGTTATTTCTTAGCCATTTTTATTATTTGTTTGAGGACTGCTGTTGTTCTTAACAAAATATCAATCATTCGATTTTAGCAGTAAAGATCTGGAAGTCAGTCTGCTAGCTCAGAGAGGCAGAGAAAGTACCCAGCTGACCCTCCTCCTCCATCAAAGTCCCAGCAGCCTCTCCCCCCTCCTACTGTCTCAAACAACTCTCCTCAGACTCAATGCCCCCCCCCACGCACTCTTCCTGTGCATCTCTCTACCTGTCCCCCTGATTCCTTCTTACTCTACGTGTTTTTTTTTTTTTTCTTCTTCTTAATCTTACATTCACTTACTGTCTGCTGATTGTTTAGGCTGCCTCTTGACTTACGGTTGATTTTATTTAATACTGTTTACAATAAAAGTTCTTTGATTAAAGGTATGTGCTAGAGTTGACCCACACCACAACTAGAAAACAGATTTTTCCAGTCAATAACACAGTCTCGGGGGTCACAGTACGATCAAATATCCTGCAGCACTGTTCAGATCCCAAGTCTGTTACTGAATGGGTCATTTGTCTTTTGTTATGTGTGTGTGTGTGTGTGTGTGTGTGTGTGTGTGTGTGTCTATCTGTCTGTCTATCTATCTATCTATCTATCTATCTATCTATCTATCTATCTATCTGTCATCATCATCATCATCTGGATTTTAACTCCCTGTCAGATGCATAGCTCGCAAAAAATTTTCTCCCATTCTGTCTTTCTATCACTTGGTCGATTATTTCATCAGTGGTACAGAAGTGTTTTAGTTTCACGAAGCCCCACTTGTCAGTCGTTGGCCTTAATTCTTGGGCCAGTGGAACCTTCCTCAGAAAGTCCTTTCCTACACTGATATCAAGGATACTGTCTGCATTTTCGTCAGGTACTTTCAGTGTTTCACATTTAGGTCTTTGATCATTTAGAGTAGTTTTTGTAAAAGCAAGGCGATAAATGGGGGTCTAATTTCACTATTGTTTGTATAGACACTCTGTTTTCCCAAAGCCATTTGTTGGAGATGCTTTCTTCTCTCTAGCATATGTTTTGGCATCTTTGTCGAATAGTAAAGGCTGTAGTTGTGTGTAATAATGTTTGGGTCTTCAACCTTTTCCATTGGTCTACGTGTCTGTTTTTGTTCTCTACCAGATTGCTTTTCGTTGTTTTGTTCCTGTTACATATCTTGAAATATGGAATGGTAAGCCTTGCAGCATTGTTCTTTTTGTTTAGGATTATTTGGTTACCCAGGGTCTTTGTAGTTCCATATGAATTTTAGCATTTTTTTTTCTATTTCTTCTCTTCTGTCCAGTCCCTTTATATACCGTTCAGGGATGTTCTGAAGCATTGGAAGGGCTCTGGCCTATGTGTAGATAATTTTGGGGAAATTCTAAGGGCTGGCCCTAGGCTCTGCTTCTCTGTGGAAGAGTGGGTCACCTTCCTCAAGTCCCAATGTGTACATTTTTGCACAGTCATTCCCACTCTTCCTAATGCCTGAGCCTGGTTTGCCATTTTACATTCCATCAGCAGAGAATTCAGACTCGAATTTCTCCAGATCTTTAAGAACACTTTGTGTGTATGTTCTCATGTGCATGCATGTACACACACGCGCCTTTGTTTTTTCAGACAGTTTTACTATGTATTTCAGTCTGGTCATCAGCTCCTGACCCAGCGTTCCAAGTGCTGGGCTTCCAGGCAGATGTGATCATACCCATCTTGTAATACCATTTTCAGTCTTCTTTTTTCTGATAGCAGTAAACCCAGTGGGTTGAAGAACTGCCATAATAGGATTTTGGTTTTATAATGAGTAATGTCAAACATTTTTTCATGTCATGATTGGTCATTTGTAAATATGTTGAGAAATGTCTGTTCAAGACCTGCCCAGCTTTTGAGTTTATTTTTAAGTTGCTTTATATGTTCTGTATAGAAGACCCTTATTGCATACATGACTTACAAATATTTCTGATTATTGAGTCATTTATTTTGTCCATGGTGGTTTCCTTTAGTTAGTTATTTACATCATTTTGGGAAGGTCTAGTTCATCTGTTTGCTTTTCCTTTTTCCTTCCTTTTCATATGTTGCCTTTGGAAAAGGCAGTGTTTAATATTTAAGCGAGAAAAATAACGAAGATTTATACTTGTTTCTTTCTAAAAGCTCCATAGATTTTACTCCTACCTTTAGGTGTTTATGTATTTAATTTTGTTCATAGTAAGAGATAAGAATTCAAATGTATTCTTTATCATATAAATACCCATGTAGTAGGAGGCCACTTGTTAATTCCAGGCTACCCAGACCACGAAATAATCACTCAGAAACTATATTAATTACAACACTGCTTGGCCAATGGCTTAAGCATATTGCTAGCTAGCTCTTATATCTTAAATTAACCAATTTTATTAATCTGTGTATCGCCATGTGGTTGTGACTTTACCGGCAGAGTTCCAGCGCATCTGTCTTCTGCTGCATCTATACGGCTTCTCTCTGACTCTGCCTACTCTCTCCTTCTCTATCTGCTTGGACTCTCACCTTACCCTATTCTGCTAAGCTACTGGCCAAAACAGCTTTATTCATTAACCAATAAAAGAAAAACAGAAGGACCTCCCACACCATAACCAGTTGTCTATTACCATTTGTTTAAAGAATTTGTTCCTCATTAATAGACTTGTCATTCTTGCTTCTGGATTATCAGTTCTCTTCCATTGTTCTGTATGTTTCTTTTTATTCTGGTGTTTAATATTTAGATTAACACAGTGTTATAATTTTAGAATGGGACTCACTTTTGTCTTTTGTTTCAATATTAGTTTAGCTATTTGCATTCTCTTAAAATTCTACATGAATTTTAGGATCACCTTATCATGTTGACAAAAACTAGCTTGCTTTTTGATCTATTACTTTATCTATAGATGAGTGTGGAGGGAACCTACTGCCATTTCAGTACCAGTGAGTCTTAGAATCTGCTAACATGTCTTCTTTTAGTGTTTCCTAGTTTTTTAGTGTACGAATCTTCTGCTTCATCAGTTAAGTTTATTCCTTTACGT
Source organism: Arvicola amphibius (assembly GCF_903992535.2). Classification (NCBI taxonomy): domain Eukaryota; kingdom Metazoa; phylum Chordata; class Mammalia; order Rodentia; family Cricetidae; genus Arvicola; species Arvicola amphibius. The sequence goes on from NC_052054.1 coordinate 33,268,836, forward strand.
TTTATTCTTTTTGAAGCTGAGTGGAAACATTTTCATTTTTGGTTGTTCATTGTGTAGAAATACAACTGATACTGTATTTTAACCATTGTTGAACTGGCTGGTTCAACATCTTAAAAATGTTCTTTAGAATTTTCCTAAAATATAAGATTGTACATTTGTCAATGGAGATAATTTACTCCTTTCCTATTATTTTTATTTTGAATTGAGTGATTTTTATTTTTCTTAAAAGCATAATCATCCCCCCCCCCCCCCGCCTGATTACTCTGGATACAATGTGGAGTATAAGTGGCAAGGCAAAGCCTCTTTTTCCTGATACTAAGAGAAAAGCTTTCTGTCTTTCCGTTGAGTACTTGTCGAAGAGTAGACTCTGGTAGGTGTTTTTCCCTATGCTGAGCTGTCTCTGTGTGCCTGTTTGTTCTCTGTTTATGATGGAAAGGATTTGGTCCCCCCCCCCCCTCCCTCCCTCCCTCCCTCCCTCCCTCCCTCCCTCCCTCCCTCCCCCCCCTCTTACCCCTTTCTTTCTCTTTGTTTTTCTTTCTTTCCCTTTTCTCCTCTTCTCTTCTTTCTTCTTCTTCTTCTCTTTTTTTTCTTTTTCCCAGCCAGGGTCTCTCTCTACAGCCCTGGCTTTTCTTTTCCTGGGACGCACTGTATAGACCAGGCTGGTCTCAAACTCAAAGAGATCGTCTACCTGCCTTTGCTTCCCAAGTGCTGGAATTAAAGATGTGGGCTACCATGCCCGACTCAAGGTGTTGAACTTCTCAAGTTTTTGTTTGTTTTCTGCCTTGAAATGATCCTGCATGTTCCCTCCCTTCATTTCTATTAATATGATTTATTTATCGGTTGTCCTTTATTGAACTGGCCTTGCAAACAGTGTTACTGCTAACTTATCTTTGTGTCACTCCCCAAATCTCCCAGAACATCTCGTGCATCTTGCTTTTCACTTTGCAAGGCCGTTCCCATAGTTCTTAAATGCTGCAGTGACAATCCAACTTTGTTTTTCAAAGTTGCATTCAGATTTCTTCCATTCACAGCTCAAATCTTCAATACTTTTTCTCCCCAAACTCTTAAAATCTGTTGATTATATCCATTGAAAAATGTGATCTGAACCATGAGTTCACCCCAGGAGACAGTGGATAGAACGGTGGAACTCATAATCTCTGGGGATATTTGCTATATGTGCTTGTAGTGTCTGTAGACAAACCTTTTTGTTTGTTCTTCCTAAGCAGAGGATTTTAATGTCTTTCCTCTGGGGCAGGTGGGGGTCATCTTTTACAGTGTCCCACTTTTGTATAGAAGGTATGATCCAATCTTGTGCTGGCTTAGGATACAAAAAGACATAAAGCTGGGGCTTAAACTCACTTGGGTTAGAGTGGGGGGAAGAAGTGGTTTGGGTGATAGGAAGGATGTGTTCTTGTTGACAGAGGTAGTTGTCCTGGGTGGACACTGCAGTTCAAACCCTTAGGCTGGGGCAGCTCCTGTGCTTCCTACTGGCTGCTCATTTAACCACTTTTCTGCCTCAGAACCATGGCTGGATCTTCTTCTGGCCCTTCTGCTAGCTAGCATGGATGATGTAAACACTGAACTCTTCCTCATCCCCCACCCCAACCCCTGGTTGTCATAGTTGAGTCAGTGTGTCCTGTGGCTGTAGAGATGAGGAACATTCTGTATCCTTCCCAGATGATGGCCACCACAGGTCCAGAGCTCAAATAGTCCATAAAGCTATCCATAGAAGGCCTTTCTCTGTAGGTCTCATTAGTGCTCAGTAAGAATGTTCTGTAGTTCCTGCAGCATCTTTCTTTGTACCTGCTTGAGAGCCGTATCTTGCAAAACACTGCATCCAGGATTCACTCCCAGAGCTAAGAGGGTTCTCTTAAACGGTTGTACAGGATCAGGTGTGGACCAGCATAGGCCAAACAGCAGCAGCTGCAGTGATGTGTGCCTGAATAGGCCGCCTGTGGCTCAGGCTGGTCAAGCATAGAGCAGGTAGCACAAGTACTGTTTATAAACTCAATGTATAAAACAAACTGTATCTCAGCAATATCATGGGTTATACTTATCTTCCCCACCCCCTGGCTGGCCTGGAATGTGTTATGTAGACCAGACTGGCCTGGTAGTCACAGAGACCTGTGTGCCTTTGTGACCTCAGTGTTGGGATTCAAAATATGTGCCACCATGCCTTGTATGTGGACACACATTCTTTAAGTGACTCTATAGCTCGTGTACGTGTGTACAGGGAAAACCTTTGGTTTGACTTTTGGTGTCACTAATTCATTGTCATTGCTCTACATGAAATGCCAGAGTGTATTGTGTGTGTGTGTGTCTGGAAGATAGATCCAGGTGGTGGTTTTTCTCCATATTTTATAATTTATTGTATATATTTTAAAATGCTTTTGAGAAAAATTATTAGAGTAGAAATAATTCAGTTGCTCCGTCTATGTGTAGAAAAGTCTGTATGCAAGTGTGATGGTAGGGATGTGGTTGTGTATGGTTTAGACTGTAGGAGGCTGAGGTCTGCTGCAGCTATGCAAGGATCACAGTGCAGTGTTAAAGGGCCTTACACGGAATAGACTAAGATTCAGCACACAGTTGTCAGGATGCTGAACTAGAAGCTGGAACACCACTTGTGGAGTTCCAGGACTGAGGAGGGATTTGTATTCTATGCTGTTAAGAGAAATTATTAGTTTCTCTGAGTCTCATTTTATTTTAATATAAATTGAATTTTATAATACTTGCTTTGTAGAAATTTTGAATAGAAATGAGAATGCCTGTCACTTTGAGGATTTTGCTTTCAAAGTTGACAGGGTTACTTCAATGAGAAAAATGTTTTATTTACTTTAAAACAATAGTACCAGCACAGATTTGCAAGCGTATCTGAAACAGAGACTAAGATTCACTTATCTTTTGACTTTGGAAACAGAATTTGCGTGTGTGTTTGGCATGGGCTTTAGTTCATTGTTTTGATAGTTGCAGGTAACATTCTAAGCTCATTTGTTGATAATTGCTTATTTCCTTCTATTGTGGTTTTTGTTGTTGTTCAGAATGAATATTGTCAGAGAAGTTAGAGTTTTGTGTTCTCTATCTTTAACTTCCTGAAGCCCTGATGTGGGAGATGCTGACGCTCGTGGTTAACTGCACCTGGTGCGTATCTAAGTCATAGGTTTTGAAGTTTGTGCAGTGATATTTGGGAAGGCTGGTTTCTTTGTATTTACATTTTCATTTATTGTTGGTTGCTGATAAGCAGTTGTTGGTTTTCCTGTTGTCTGCAGATAAAGTATTCCAACAGGAGAGGAGCTGTTGGGTGGGAGTGAAAGTCTTAGGAGGCGTCCACCTGGCTGCCTGAGCTGTTTCCAGCCTGGGCTTGCTACAGTGACTTTAAGATACCGTTTTCTTATTCTACATAAAATTGCCACATATCATAAATATGAGTTCAAAATAAATATTCTTAATATGGGTACACATTATCTAGTTATTGTTATTACTACTTAGAAGTTTGAAAAAGTTTTGCCACTATAGATTCAAATTTCATGTTTGTTATGATGATGGTGGTGGTGGTGGTGGGCTGTTATTTCCGAATGTATGTTTATGTGTTTAAGCCTAGTTTTGGTTCAGATGGGGATTTTCTTCAAGTTTTCACATTTTCCATTATAAGTTAAAATAAATGCAGAGTATGTGTTCCTTTTCCCCCTAAAGTTTGGATCAGGCGAGCACAGCTCCACTAAACAGTTTGTAGGGGAAAATAGCTCTGCTTCTCGGTTTTATAGACTCTCTCCTAAAAGGCAGAGCTGCGATTGAGTCGGTTACTACGGTAGTGGAAGATGTCTTGCAGCTGTGCCGTTTGGTTCTGTTCCAGAGATAGTATTTGTGTGCACTGTCAGAGTGTCCTAAAGCCCACCCTGAACAGGCTTCAGCTCTATAAAAGGAGTGTTGTTTTATAACCTCTCGGGTTCTTATGGGGTGCTGGTGGTGCTGGTGGTCTTCATTGGTTTGTCTTTTGAACTGACCTTTTATTAGACACAGGCCTCACGGTTTCAGAATAGGAATTACACTTGTAGTTTTTCTGTCTTGTGAAAAAAAAAATAGCCCTTTGGCACACACTAGGATGAAAACAAATCCTCCTTCCTCAGACTTCACAGTTTCAGTTCCAGTTCTCTGCCATTACGCAGTTAAAAAGGCCACGGACGCTCATTTGCTTATATTCTTCGTTGTAGTTTAGTAAGTACTGGTTCACAAGTCAAGCTTGTATATCAGAAGATGGAAGATTACACAGGAAATTCCAAACATTAAAAATTTCAAAAGCAGAGCAAAAACAATGTGTTCTCATTGGAAATTGTTTAACTTAAGAGGTTTTGCGCCTCCTGTTTATTTACATATATTCTGAGAAAATTGTGATTGGTTAGAAGACATTGATTAGAAGACGTATTTTTCCATTTCTAAGACTTAAAGTTGTCCTTTTCTTCGTGTACTTTAAAGTTCCTCCAGTAATGAAGTGTTCTGTAGTTCCTCTTTCCCTACCTTTCTTTGTTGCTAGCCTTCAGAGGGTGCATGGCCGGCTTACTGCTCTCTGCCTCACCACAGTCTCCTAGCACTTGTTAACCCTTGTGGGTCCCAGTGCATGTTTGGACACTCTCCCAGCTGGGTGATCCCCTCTTGTCATCTCTCATGCGTGGCTTTCAGGTTCCTTGCTGTTGTACTTTTGTTGCCCCTGTCTTAGTCTCTTGGGTCATTGGAGAATCATTTCATCCAGTTTCCTCTCATTGTATCACTGGTTCTCAAATGACTGCCAAAGTAGTCTTCCAGAAACACAAACTTAATACTATTTTCCATTGCCTACAGGATTGAGTGAAAACATCTGAGTTCAGTACTGATCATGCGTTGTTTGGCTGTTGCTTCCTTTTCCCCATCTCTACTCCCCACCCTGTGTTCCAGGCAGATGAGGTACTCACCATTCTCTACAGCACATTATCTTTAATGGTCCTGTGCCCTTCCCTACTGTTCCCACAGTCTGGAATGTACTTACACCCACTTATCTGTCCACGAAGCTTTTTCTTATCCCTCAAGGTCACTTTGGGAATCATTCTTCCCTCATAAGTCACTTATTGTTAGATTGTTTCTGCCTCCATTATAGGTCGTATTCTTTCCTTAATGTAGTACATATTCAAGCATCCTCCGCTCACACTGCTGGCAGCCATTTTCATAAAGGTCTGCAGCCTTAGAAGCCTTCAGCAGAGAATTACGCAGAGTAATTCCTCCTGGAATGAACTGATTTGAGCCAACCTCAATATACAAAACTAAAATCAAGATCTCATAGGCAAAAGTAATGAACTGTGTGCAGGTATGACAGTGCATAGTTGTGTGTTGTGTTGGACTCGTGGTTAGGATTGTCTTCCTCAATTTATGACTGAGTGCTGAAGTGACAGAAACACATGAGTAAAACTGCAGTGCTAGTAAGTGGTGATTTGGGTAGGCGAGGTTTCCAGAGCAAAGGTCAACAGAAGTGCTGGGAGGCAGACTGAGCCCCTCATGGGCTTGTACCATAGGCTGTGCTGAACTGAAGGAAGGCAGGGCACTGCCCATTATGTTGGCTCCTGATGTGGGATTCCCCTCTGTATGCTGTGAATACCATTGGTGAATAAAGAAACTGCCTTGGCGTGTTGATAGGGCAGAATTTAGGTAGGCGGAGAAAACTAAACTGAATGCTGGGAGAAAGAAGGCGGAGTCAGGGAGAAGCCATGGAACCTCACCAGAGACAGATGCCAGAGCTTTAGCTAGTAAGCCACAGCCTTGTGGCGATACACAGATTAATAGAAATGGGTTAAATTAATATGCAAGAATTAGCCAATAAGAAGATAGAACTAATACGCCAAGCAGTGATTTAGTTAATACAGTTTCTGTGGTTATTTTGGGGCTAAGCGGCCGGGAACTAACTAGCTGCCTCCTTACAACAGGCACCCTCATATTTCCTCAATAGAAGCAATCAGTGCTCAGTTTTTTTAAAGTAAAAACTTTTATTATTGATTCTTTGTTGATTTCATATCATGTATTCCAATCCCACTCATCTCCTTGTCTTCTTGCATCTGCCCCTGCCCTTGCAACCTCGTTCCCAAATCAAATCCTTATTTAAAAGAGTAACTTGCTCTTTATTTTATAACTTGTTTACTTTGTGTGTGTGTGTGTGTGTGTGTGGTGGGAACACATGAGTTTGAAGTTCAGAAAACAACTTTTCCAAGCTGATTCTCTCGCCTCTTTCCCAAGTGAGTTCCAAGCATTGAATTTAGTCTTAGGAGCACTGTCACTCATTGAACTATATGACCTCTCTATTATTTATTTTTGTTTTTTATTTGTAAGGAATATTTTATGTGCTTTGTGTGAATGTGTGAACATGTTCATATGGGTTTCTGTGCATGTGTTTGCCTGTTGAGGCTAGAGGTTGACATTGAATGTCTTTCTCTGTTGTTCTCTATCTTATTTTTTAGGAAAGGGACTATCTCTGAACCTGGAGCTAATTGATTGGGTAGGCTGGTTTGTCAGTGAGTTCCAAGGAGCTGCCCATCTTCCCTTTGGCTCTTTCCCACATTGCTAGGCTTAAAGATGCACTACACAACTGTGGGTCCAAACTTGGGTCCTCCTGCTTTTGCAGCAAGGCAGATTCTTTTTTTTCTCCCCCGAGACAGGGTTTCTCTGTAGCTTTTTTTGGAGCCTGTCCTGGAACTAGCTCTTGTAGACCAGGCTGGTCTCGAACTCACAGAGATCCGCCTGCCTCTGCCTCCTGAGTGCTGGGATTAAAGGCGTGCGAGGCACGTGGCAGCAAGGCAGATTCTTTACTGACTCAGTCTTCTCTCTAGATCCTAGTGGTGGCTATTTTAATTGCTGCATGAGAAAAGATTGAAGAGAGATTTCAAAAGGTGTGTTAGGTTGGAGAAATAGTTTTCATTTTGCATATTGAGAAAACAGTAGATAAATCAGATTGGTAGGGAGATTATTGTATTTTAATATTTTTTCTTTAAAAATGAAGTTAATGTGGGATGCACTTAGGAAACAAAGGTTAGCTGAAGATTCCGATCATTCAGATCTCTTGTTTAGTAGTCTGCATTCCTTTAGTGTCTGTACTTTATTGGCAGCTATCATTATAATTTTCTTTTGATCCCATCCCCAATCCTGTTAAAGGTTTTAGTGACTGATTGTTGGGGAATATTATTTTAAGGCGTGTTGTTTTTATTTATATTGCATTTGTTTAACTTCGTGAGGCTGTGATCTCTGCCTGTCTAAAACACCTGACAGTCCTAATAAAGAGCTGAAAGGCCAGTGGAAGGTAGGAACAAGGATAGGCGGGGCTGGCAGACAGAGCCTATAAATAGGAGAACTGAGGAAGAAGGAGCAGTGAGAGAACAAGGGAGGAGGATATCAGGGGTCCACCCAGCCAGCCACGGAGTAAGAGCGAAAGTAAGATACATAGCAGTAAGAGAAGGACCAAGGTAGATGGGATAATTTAAGAACACTTGGCAAGAAACAAGCCAAACTAAGAACAGGCATTCATAACTTAAGACTAAACCTCTGTTTGTGATTTATTTGGGAGCTAGGTGGTGGATCCTCCAAAAGCCAAAAGAGTAAAACATTACACTACAGCTGATACTTTTATTTTATAGACTTAGGTAAATGGCAGCATGAGAATATTAAACTGTTTGAGTATAAGCTTAATGTTCTTTCAGCTTAAAAGAGTAGATAATTAAAAAATATATTTATGCTGAGTGTTTTGCCTGTATGTATGTCAGTGCACCAGAAAAGGCTGCTGGGCCCGCTGGAACTGGAGTTAACTACTGTGAGCTGCCTTGGAGGCCCTGGGAATGGAACCCCAGTCCTCTGCAAGAGTGGTAAGTGTTCTTAACCACTCAGCCAACTCTTCAGCATGAGTAGAGAATGTTTTAGCAGTGGGATGCTTATGTACAGCAGTTGTGACAGGATGGGAAGTGCTTTAGATTTGTAATTCTTATACGGAGTTGGGTTCTGCTTTTGTTTTTGGCATTATGTGACAGTGAAGAGACTCATTTCCATTCTCTCTCCTTAATTGTGTCTCCCTTTTTCTTCTTCAGCCTGGCATGGCATGCTGTAGGGCTGGGAACTGGGAGTATGAATCAGGATCTAATACCTAGCTTGATTAGATCTGCTGTTGATTGGCTGTGTAATCCAGACAATTACACTAGTGGGAGGAGTTCAGATTCCCTGTCTATTGAAGGCCATGGTGAGGTCCATGAACACTGAGACCATTTGTTGTTTTCACTTTGATTCTCTAGAACTCTCATGTTGCTGCATCACACTGTATTATACAGTGGCCCTTTGTGGTAGGTAGTCTTAGTGATAGGTAGTTTAATTTTATTTTGTTTGTTCATCCATAGTTCAGCAATTATTACTGCCCAACAGTAGTATCTGTTTGCTGCAGAATGTGTGACGAGTGAGCTTTGTCTTGATATTGTAAGCTTGTAACTCCTTTCTTGACTTCCCAAGGGAGTTGGCCACTTCTGCTGCATCCTTCCTGTATGTCTCTTGCATCTCTTATCATTTGTGGCCCGTGTGTGTCCTCTCTACTGTACTCTGAGTTCCCTGTGTACGACCATTGTCCGACACCAAGGAAGAACGCAGCAGTGCTTCTTAGGCATGTTGGTTTGGAAAACTTCTTCCACTGGGCAAAGCTGAGTGGAGCTTCCCGAGGGGTCCCGTAGTCACACTGAACTCTCTAAAGGGCCAGAGTTCAAAGCCCAAGCAAGCGGAAAGCCACAGTCCCCCAGGAGCTTTCCAGTAGCTAACAGGTGTACCTGAGTCTGAGTCTGCTTTCACCAGGCCCCTCTCTCAGCTCATTATTGCCTTCGTTCTATAGCTGAGGTGTTGTCCTCCTAGATGCTTCTCATACTGCCCTCAGCAGAGCAGATTAAGATCGTTGACAGTTGTTCCTTTAGTCACCAGGTGGAATGGAAAGCAGACCCCTCTGCTGGATTACTGCATTAGTCCAGTTGTGTATGTTCTCATGCTTTGCTCTCTTACAGGTTTTCATTTTGGTTGGTGTTGTTGTCTTGTATTGTTTTTTAAGATAGGATTTCTCAGTGTAACAGCTCAGACTATCCTGGAACTCACTTTGTTGACCAGGATGGCCTTGAACTCAGAGTTCAGCCTGACTCTGTCTCCTCAGTGCTGGGCTTAAAGCTACCACCTGGCTACAGTTGATTTTTAAAATAGTATGTGTTAATAGTTTTGTCAGAATACCATCATTTTATTTGTGTGTGTGTGTGTGTGTGTGTGTGTGTGTGTGTTAGTGCTTGAGAACTGAATGTAACTCTCTGTGCAGGTTCAGAAAGCTTTCTTCCTCAGCCCTTTATTGATTTCTTCTTTCCCTGTACTGTTTTTACACTTGCTCCCACTTTGTCCCCATATCTTTTGTGTCTATTGCTGTAAAGTGACTCCCTGAGCATGGCAGTTCTTATAAAGGAAATATTTAATTCATTGGGCATGCAGGCAGACATGGTATTGGAAGTGGAGCTGAGAGTTCTCCATCTCATCTGCAGGCAGCAGAAGGAGTCTGTGATCAGAGTGAGCATAGCTTGAGCATAGCATTTCTCAAAACCTGCCTTCATAGTGACATACTTTCTCCAAGAAGATCCCATCTTGTAATAGTGCCACTCCATATGAGATTATGTGGGCCAATTATCCAAACTATCACACCTTTTAGAAATGATGTAAGTCATATTCTAGAGTCCTACAGATCTGTGAAATGCTGCATTTTAAGAAACATAGTTGAACATGTGAGTATGGTATTACCAAGGCGTCTGGTTAAGGATGAAATTTTGCAGATGACTCATCTGCAGATTATTCTGCATTTAAAGCCTGAAAGAAATGAAATGATGGTGTGTGGTCCAAAGACAACTTGTATTTGGAGCCCAGGTACTTGTGGAGCACTGGTCCTCTTCCTTCCTTGTGTCTACCTTCTGTTGACCCCGGGTGGATGTACCATTAGCAGTTATTTTAAGACATGCAGGGTTTTAGAAAATGAGCATCTATTTGAAGAGTTAGGAAAGAGTTCTCCACAGTGGTGGTGATGGGTGTACAGTCTTGTATGATGATTGGTGGATGGGAATGTTGGATCCCAATCAAGTCAATTGTATTAGAAAAGAGAGAGAGGCTTATTTCTGAGAACTTTCCATGTGGTTTTAGGGCTCTGCTAGAAAATTGTGTTGTCTGAATTCCTCCTGGTTTGTCAGCCTTCTTAGAGGAAGGCTGACAAAGTAGAGATGTGACAGCTAAAGAACTTGGCTGCCCCTCTGTCTTTTCTGTGACACTGAGAACTGATTTTGTCCGGAGTTTGTGTTCTTCATGGTTTGGAGCCATGAGCTGACTGCCACTGTCAGGATATTGAGTCACCTGCTCGCTCGCGCTCTCTCTCTCTCTCTCTCTCTCTCTCTCTCTCTCTCTCTCTCTCTCTCTCTCTCTCTCTCTCTCTCTCTCTCTCTTTTTTGAGACAGTGTTGCTACAAGCTGGTTTCAGGTTCACAGCAGTCCTGCTGGACCCTCAGGGCTACTGGGATTGTAGGTGTTACCGTAGTACCACAGTACTTTCCTCTACACCTACGTCATATATCTTTCCTTTTACTTCCCTCCCCTCCCCTCCTTTTTTTCTTTTTGTGTTGAGAGACAGAAAAGTCATGTTACTCTGGGTTTAAGATTAAAATATGCCCAAACTCTTGTACATTAATAAATGGAAATTTTTCCACTCTAACTTTTTTGACTATTTTAAGAATAAACTTTCCTATTTTTGTTTTATGATAAAGTTGATATAAAAATAGAGTTTAAAAATATTTTTCTCAAAATGCATGTAACATATACAAGTCCCTGTTAACAAAATACAAACTGTGTTTCAGCTTATATTCTTTGAATTGTTCAAAATCTTTTCAAAAACAAGAAATAATGCAGCTGGACATATTTGTAGACTTCTCTGCTGATAACCTATTGGGTAAGGTTCCAAAGTTATTTCACTTCTGGGTTTCGTTTACTAATCTGGAAAGTAAGGGTGGTAAAATAGAGATAGTAGAGATAGAAATTGGGCTGTTTTGAAGCAGACTGAAGTATAAATGTTGGCCCTACAGCCTTACTACATGTGTGAGTGAAGGAACATATTTAACATCTAATACCACAAAAGTTGCGGTGCTACTCAGGTTTCTCAGTCCCTTCAGACGAGATTCATGTGTCTGATATGTGGGGTCTTTAGTTTTGAAGCCAGCAAGAGCGGAGTGGCGGCACTGAGTCCCGTGGCTATGAGGAGTCAGCTGCCCGCACAGACTGGGTTGCTGAAACAGCAGAAATTTGTTTTCACACACTTCTGGGGGTTAGAAGTCCAAATTGGAGTTGCCAGTATCATTTCCAGTAAAGCCTTTTCTTGGATTTAGTTAGGTAGCTGTGATGTAAGCTGTCTGGTGTTTGTTTCTAACAGGGGCATTCATTTTTATCATCAGAACCTCCCCTTCCCAACCTCATTCTTAATTTCTCATCTCCTAAACCCTCCACTGCCACATACAAAGCACAGAATTTTAGGGGGGCACATTTCTGGCCGTGCAGATAGGATATAGGTCAAGAAAAACAATGCACATGGGCATAGTAGGAGGTGTCTGAGCTGGAGCTATCGTTCAGTGGCTGCCAGATTTCTCTATCCCACAGAGTAGATGGTTTCAGAAAAAGGCGTATGATGTGCTCAGTGGGTGAGGTGAAGTTTGGCAAGTCTGAAGATCAGAGTTGAGCACGAGGAACTCGTATAGTAGAGAGAGCACACTAGCAAGTCTGAAGATCAGAGTTGAGCACGAGGAACTCGTATAGTAGAGAGCACTAATTCTACAAGTCGTCCTCTGACCCTCACACATTCCCCGTGGTGTGCACACTTGTGTATGTGTCTAATTACAAAGTAAATAAATGTACAGAATGTTTAAAATAGGTTTATAATTTAAAATGGCACAAACTTAATATGAATAAAGGATGATATTTTGAATAAGTAAAATACTTTGAATAAGTAAAATTGAAAATCTCACCAAATTGCTCTTTCTGCGGTGCGGTGAGAACTCTATGAGAATAGCCTGCTTTCATTATTACAGAGTTTTAAAGTTTTGTATTTGTATAATTTGACAGAGGATCCTTTTTTGGACCTATTACAGAAACTTACCTTCAGTAAGTCTTCATGGAGGAAAACCTCACCTTTCCTGACCATTTGGTACAGGTGACATCATGTTTATTGAGATACCTAAAGTATTTCTCTTATGGTTGGAAAACACTCTTTCCAACCCTTTGAGACCTTTCTCTATCCAGTCTAAGTCCGCCGGAATGTGCGTCTCAAGTGCATGGTGTCTTTATTAATATAGATTTACTTTTCACTTTGGGGGCCAACCAAAGGCAGTAACCTATACTACTTTGGGAATTTCTTGGACAACCCTAATTCAGCTCAAAAGAGAGCTTCTCATGCCTGCTGTTAGAGTCTTTGGTTCTTGAGGGGAACAAAAATTATTACCATAAGAACTGATAGGGCCTATGCGATGACTCAGTGGATAAAGATGCCTGTTGCCAAGTCTGATCACCCAAGTGTGATCTCCAGAACCACATAGTGAATGAAGAGAACTGACTTTCACACACACACACACACACACACACACACACACACACACACACACACACACACCCAACTAAGTGAAAAAGGAATTCTTAATAATGGTTGAATCATAAAAATTGCAATTGCAGAATTGGAGCTTTGTCATCAAAACAGCCTTTATGTAGTTGCTGCATAGAATAGGCAGCAGGAAGCTCTTCTTTGGCTCACATGGATTTTCTAGCTGAGGAATGAGTGACTTGGAAGCAAGCTGGACTTTTCTACTGAGCATGTCCTTCTCCAGCAGGGTCCAGCTTGGGTGGGGCCTGGTTTGCTCATTAAGCTTTTGGAGCTGGATTTCCATCAGCTTCCCACAGTCTCCCCATGACAGGAAACAGGAGACAGCTGGCTGAATGTGCCTAGATGTTGCCTGCGTATGTACATCCAGGGGGGAGTTCTGTCGGAGTTCTTGGGTTTTATGGTACATGCTTGCTTGTTTTTCTGCTCGTGAAAGAACTTTGTTGTTTAGAATGTGATTGAGAGTCAAGGGGGGGCTGAAAATGTGGAATATGCTAGTGTGCCGAGTCGATGGAATCTGGTGTATATTATATACTCTTTGGGTAAGGAATGTTGTGTTGTATTTGCTGTAAGCCCTATTAAAAAAATGTGTGAATATGTGTATTTATATGTGTGTGACTACTACATGCATGTGTGTATGTATTTTAGTGGCAAAAATTTTGTTTCAGACTAGTTATTTGTATTTTTTTAGGCAAATATTGCATTTGTGTGGGTTATCTTTAGTACAAATAGCCTTTTCAGATATGGCCTCTAAGAACAATGGAGCTAGTTTATTTTATACACTTGTCTCACTGCCTTACCGTTTCGCACCTCCAGTGTGAGAAATCATATTAAAGTAAATTTTTTAAAAAAAATAATTTATTCATTTTTATTTCATGTGCATTTGTATTTATGTATGTCTGTGTGAAGATGTCGGATCCCCTGAAACTGGAGTTACAGGCAGTTATGAGCTGCCATATGGTTGCTGAGAATTGAACTTAGGTCCTCTGGAAGAGCAGCCAGTGCTCTTAACCACTGAGCCATCTCTCCAGCCCCTGAAACTAAATTATTTTCTAATGCATCGTGAAACCAGTGTTGCATAGTTATTTTTATCACATTAAAAGGTGAAAATCTCAATGTGTAGTGATTTATAGAATTTGTTTTCACACTAATGTATCTGATTAAAAGGAAGTTGTTCTGCAGCTCTGAGAGATGTGAATTCCAACTGTTTTAGCATCTACAGAGTCCTATGTATGCAGTTGTTAAGAGCTGTATGCTGTTTTCATAATGTGCTCTATCTTTCATTTCTAAATATCTAATCTTGTCATACTGAGGAAGTGTGAAAATTTATTCTGTTGCTTAGATTCTAACATTCATATGGAATTAAAAAATTCTCATGGATTTTCTTTATACAATTTACTCATCTAGTAATCTTTCTTTAAAAATGAAGGAGAAAAAGCAAAGCTGGTTTTATTGCTCGTTAACAAAATAACAGTGACTGCGATGATCTCTGTGACTCTGGGTAACACTAGCGGGACTACCCTTTGTAATGAGGGTATTCGGGGGCAGAGTGCATGTGTGTTTATGCTGCAGCATTCCCGAGCTTACAGAGAAGAGGATTTGAAAGCAGGCCCCAGCTTGGTGGACTTGTCACAGTCTGGGACATTGATTGACTTTGACAAGCTTTTGTCTTATGACCCATTAAAATGCAGCGTCTGCAGCCTATGTGTTTATCCCATGCAGTTAACCTTGGTGGATTTGTCTTCGGCTTATTTGGGAAGAGCCTCTGGAAATACTGTTGTTATTTTGTAGCCACAGGACCTAAGAGTTTATGTTCATAGAAATAGGTAACTGGTTGTTGGTTACCACTCATTACAAGTAGGTATGCCTGTTAAGGTTGGGTGAGCCTCTTATGCATGAGCTCAGAAAAAATAAATTTCATGTTATCTGTTAGGATCAAGAGAGATGATGGTTTATCTCTGTTCTGCTTGAGCCTGCTTTTGGTGTCACGCTGAGAAACAGTTGGTATATTTTTCTTTTTGACAGAGTGTTATATGGCAACGATCTAATAAATGCTCCCTAGATACCAGGAACAACATAAAAGTATTATTGAGAAGCCACCGGATGTATGACGTTGCACTGGGAACATGAAGTTTTACTCATCTAAGAAAAATGTCCCTCTTTATGGTAGCATCATAGCAGATGTGGGCCAGGGAGGAGGTGTGGACAGGAAGCACATGACATATCATGCCAGTTTGTTGCTTCTCCCTGTAAATGAAGAGGAAGCTGCTGAAAGCGATTGGGAGTGTTTATATGTGGCCATCTTACACATGTACCTTTCTTTCCATTTTATCTTCCCTTTAAAAATGTTCTCACCTTTGAGAGAACTGTTAAGGGCTACATTTTCCTTTCTTCAGCAGATAATAGCAGCAATCTTCTGTGGCTTCCCTGCACTTTACCAGAGTACAGGATGTTGTTTCAGCTCTGCACTGAGGTTGGGACAGTGGTAAAGGACCATGCAAGTCTTTCTCAGGACCTCCAGCCTTCTCAGCTTTCTCTCCTTTTAAATACACAACTCAAAAGACTTTTAAATTATTTTTTGCATTTATTTAAGTGTGTGTGTGTGACACACATGCTTGTATGCATACACAGACACATGCATGCGCCCCCCCCCCCCACATATACACACACAGGGTGCATGAGTGGAGGTTAGAGTTATTGCTCTCTCTGAGCATGTGAGTCCTAGGACCAAATTCATATTGCAGGCTTGGGGCAGGGTCTTTTACCGACTGAACATTCTTGAAGGCCCATGGAAATACTTCTTTAAAGTATTAAGCTTTAAAGTTTTAAGCTTAGACTAGGTAAGCAGTCTATGTGGCATGAGGTTGCTTTATGGAATATTTGAGATAGACTAGCAAAACTCAGTTACTTTGAGCATATGTAGTATTAAACTTCATTCTCTAGGAAATCAGTTTGATGCTTCTGAATTAGAGTAAGTAGCCTGGGTAAGGTTTCTGAGCTCATGCTGCTCCCATTACCCTAGTTTTCCCTTGGTATACAAGTGATACGTATGTACACATAAACTTTTATTTCTTCCACAAACCATGCTTTCAACCTATTAGCATATCATATGTAACATGTGGGTTCTTTTTTATTAACAGTTTTCATAACTATATGTGTTTTTCCTCACTAGTTGAATCATCTTGCATGTAATTATTTCATACATGTGCATTTATGTCAGCAGAATTCTTTACTAGAAGTGAGACTGTTAGTTTAAAATATGTATTTGGGATTATGATAGCTTTCTGTTTTTTAAAATAGTATCTCACTGTGTAGCTCTGGCTGCCTTAGAACTCACTTTGTAGTCCTAAACTCACAAAGACATGACTGCATCTATGTCTCAAGTGCTGGGGTCAAAGGCGCGTGCCACCATATTTGGCCCCATGATGTAGCTATTGACAAATTGACTTCTATGGTGTCTGTACCAGATACTCTTCAGTAACAGCTGTATGCAAGTGCTTCTGTATCAATAGCCTTGATTAGTGATCATGTGATTAAGATGGAGTTTCTTCATTCTAAAGTTGTAGATGTATGTATATCCCTTTCTTTTTGAATAGTTTTATTCTTTTTTCTTATTTATTTGTTAATTATGTATATAGTATTCTGTCTGAGTGTATGTCTGCAGGCCAAAAAGGGGCAGCAGACCTCATTACAGATGGTTGTGAGCCACCATGTGGTTGCTGGGAATTGAACTCAGGACTTTTGGAAGAGCAGGCAATGCTCTTAACCGCTGATCCATCTCTCCAGCCCAGTAGTTTTATTCTTTAACCCAGATGTAAGTTTAACTGGCTTCTTGCCTTAACTTCCTGACTTCTGAGGTCTTAGACACACAGCTGTCTGGCCTTTGGGTGCATTTCTTTATCTAGGAATGCAAGTGACTTTCTTTTTCATTTCAGTTTTATGAGCATCATTTAGCTATGCCACCTTTTCTTCCTGTTACGTTAGGCTGATTTAAATTAACCTAGCCAATTTGTATTTTTGATGTTGAGTTAGTTGTATTATTGGGCTTATTATTCAAACGATTTCAGCTAAGTAACAAAAGATTATGCCTTTATCCATATATCCCCCTGCAACATGTAAAGGAGTTATAAAACAATTTTTATACTTCATTTATATTTAGAGTTGTTCAACAATGAATACTATCTTTCACTACTATTATGCTAAAATTAATCAAACACAGAAAAACTCCTAGCATTTTACCACCATGGCTTACCGGATGATGATGACGATGATGAAGTCTATATGTGTTCTGTTTCTTTTTTCTTTTCCTTATTGTATTTTAGAGACATTCTTATGTAGTCCAGGCATGCCTTGAGCTCACAGTGAGCCAAAGATGCCCTTGAACACCTTCCCAGTCTTCATGTCTCCATCTTTCAAACTGGCCCTTTTCTGTTTATTATTTATTATTATTTATTATTTCTGTTATTATTTATTCATTTCTTTGTTTTCTTTAGACTTCAGAAGCTGTTTGAATGCCCTTGGCAATCATTTCAGCCCTAAGAGAGCATGTAATTTATATTACAGAAAATGGGGCCTGACTGGGTCTGGCCTGATTGGGGATGGTCCTTTTTCCTATAACTGTGTCCATGTTCTGTATCCTGTGCCAAGTAGTCTTTAGACTTTCTTTTTTGGTGAATTCAAGATCATTATAACATTTCTATAGTGTCCAGAGGCAGGAAAGCTAAGTATCCTTGTAGAGGGAAAAATCTTTTGCTGGAAACTCATCAACTGATGAATGTCTTCTTTAACAAAGAAAGGGAAACTTCAGGATTGTTCTAGATCAACAGAACCTACATTGGACCCATCCTGGAAGTGGCTCTGAGCATGCATGAGTAAGGGGAGAAAAACTGAACAAAAAGGATTTTGTTAAAAAAGAGAAAAATCAGAAGAAATATATTCTCTGAATGAAATGTGATCTTGCCTATCCTGGAACTAGCAAAGGGCTTCTTTGTAGGTTTATATCTTTTCCATGTGTGGGCTTAATTTCAAGCAAATGTGGGTTTACATCTTTAGAAATAGTATGCCATGAGTTTTTAAATTGCCCTTTAAAAATAAACAAGCGCGGTCTGGTATGTGGCTGGTAGGGTGGGCAGCACTGATTGTTTAAAAAAATTAGTTGCTTATCTTTACCGAATACATTGTCATACACTTAACCATTTCTTTCTTTGAAATGTGTTTGCATTTAGTGAATAGAGAGCATATCATTTTTAGACCATGTCATCCTTAAGGGACACAAACCTACAAAGACTCCCTCCTCCCCCACCCATGCTCTTTCTCTATCACTGAACTGTATACAGCCATTCCTGCAGTCCATTTTGTCTGCTTGTTTTTATTACTCCTTCCTCTTCAGGCTCTTTATCTCTCCCTTCCCCTTTCTTCCCATCTAATTTCCTCTAAAAAGTTGTATATATATTTGAGAAGCATCACACACTAATTCCCCAGTAGAATTAGGTAGCTGCTGACTCATTCCTGAATTTTGTTTTCTCACATTTGATGCTTTCATGGAACATAGTGGATATTAAAAGAACCTTTGGTTGTGGGAAGTCACTGTGTGGGTGTCAGCAAGGTCTTTCTACTTACCTCTTACCTTGTCACAAGCATGGCAGATAAACTCTAGTTTTGTTAGATCTAGATAGAAAAGAGCTGAATTAGAATTGTCCACACATTGTCGGTATGTTTTTATGTTCATGATTATTTATAGAACAGTTTTGTTTTTGTGTTTTTCAGAGTTGAAGGAAAATTTTTTATCCTTACCACGAGTTTTGAAGTTTAAAATGTTTACTTTCCCTTTTGTTAATCTTGACTCCTTAAGTAACTATGTTCTGCTGGGGGAGCAAGGTTTCTTGTGATCTCTGCATAGGAAGGGAGCCAGTCATCTGGCAGTTTCCATCCAGTGTCTTGCTTAAGGGTTGGGTGAACCAGATGGGCAACAGCCCAGACCTTAAGGTTGTAAAGAAACACCAGGATCTCCTCTTATCACAGGCCCTTTACTTGAAGTTCTACCAGAGTGTGTAGAGTTGTGTGACTATCTCTTGCATAGTATTTACTTAAGAGACTGTGTTTTAAACAGCAGCATGGATAGAAGGTGCTTAAGCTGCTGTAGTGACAGCACCTTGGCATTTATCTCCTTTTTAAAAAAAAAAAAACCCACAAGGATATAAAGAGTGGTTTTCTTTAATATCACATTCTGCTGAACATTACTGATCCTCTGTTGATGGTTTTCTGCTTGGTTGCTTGTTCAGTGATGCGTATTTTTTCTCCTGAAGCTGTCACAATGACAAGCACTTTTCTCAGCCCTAATTGTAGAATGCCAGCATGATAATTGTGTCAGAACCACATGCTCATCTGATAGGTGGTTTTTCACCGTGGTGGTGGTTTTGTTTGTTTGATTTTGTTTGTTGATAAGCAGAAACAATTTTTACTTAGTATTTTTTAATGATGGAGTTGGACAATTCTAATTAAAGATTAATGAGTATTGCTATAGTTTGAGAAACATTAGTTTTGGTTTTGGCTTTGCCCATTTAGCTTGTTACCTTAGGCAAATCTAGCTTGCTAAATCTTTTCCCTTGCTGATAAAATAAGTATATTAAACTAGATAATTTAACAATACCCAGAAAATAGTACTTACTGAATAGTGTTTACAACCATTTGACGACAAGTCTGGGTGCTTCTGCTGTAAATGAAAGTAAGAGCCCAGCCTCTGTGGGCTTCCCATTTTAGTGGGAAATGGAACCCTGAATTTTTAGAACTACAGCACACAGCACTAAGTTTCTATGTTTCTGGGTGGTGCAGTAAGGGCCTATCCAGGTCTGATATACTAAGAGTTACTAGCTTGGCAATTATGGCGAATGCATGTGTTGCAGTTGTCTTCTCTTGATGGTAGTGATTTGTTTAAGAAACCATCTTACAAATAAAGGAGGTGGTGTTAAGTTCAAGCTCTTGGAGCTATTTTAGGAATATGGTTATTTGCATAGAGCTATGCCTACCTTTAAGATTGACTATTCACTACTTATTATTTCCATTGTCTTCTGTCTGTCTGAATGAGTGACACTGTCAGCTCCGGGCTTGTAAATACAGTTCGTCGCCGATACAGTTTGTGAGGCTCACCTTGTGCTTGGTTCATCTGTGCTCTTTATTTATTTCCTTATTAGTAGCTTGTCTTCAGCTTCTGTCTTTAGCTTATGATCATATGGCCAAGTAATGACTTTCAAATATTATATGATAATATTTTTGGGTGGGGCAGAGGTATTTATGGTGAGTTGTAGGATATGCTCCACAATGTGTTCTGTAATCCTTTCCACAAACTGACATGAATCTTTTCTAGGAGTAGACCAAGAATTTTATGATTCATCAGGTAATTCATGGATGTTTTATAGAACAGAAATTGCATGCCACCTGACACAGTGAACTCCTGCATATCACCTGACATAGTGGTCTCTTCCATGATTAAAATATGAACAGCTATTAATTTGTTTAACCTAACAGTGGAAACTTTAGTTTTATGTTTCACTGCTTTTCTGAATTATTTTGGCCAAAACCCAGCTTCAGTTGATTGTTCCCCCGTTTCTCACAACCAGAGTAATTAGAGAGCTGCCAGTTTTTCGGTTGGCTCATACAACTATGGGGCATTTTACCTAGATAGTTACTGAGATCTCAGAATGTAATTAGAAAGTATATACTAGAAATCAGCTTTGTGTTGTACATGACTATGTCTGTAATATTCTTAAATGGGTTTGTGAAAAAAGACATGATAAAGGAAAAGAAAATGTTTTCTGTGCAGTATAGATCCAGTTGTGTTCTTCTTGGTAGGCATTTTGAATTGTAAATATGTAAGAATAGGAAATCATGTGTGTCTGGTATTTAACTATTCTCTCCTTTGTAGTTTTGCTTTCAGACATATTACTGTCCTTTATCTTGCCATTATACTGTATGTTTCTTCTGGCTGACATGCCTTTTCCCTGTCTCTTTCTTGTGTGAGGTGGTAGTAAGGGTTCTTTGTGGTATTCTATAATATTGAACAAAACTGGTTTTCAAGCTAATATTGTTATTATTCTTGCTTATAGCTATCCATCCATGTGACTATAGCTCCCAGATAGCATCTCTAGTGCATATCTAGTCTCTTTCAAAGCCTGTTTTCTCTATTGGCTAGCTAGACATTTCCACAAACCTGTCAACCACAGCAAATTTAAAATCAAGTTATATGTCTTGACTAGCTCCATCTTTCCTGAATATTGTCCCGTTTCCATGGATAACCTTCCCCACTCCTCCATTAAGTCCTGAGATTTGTTTTCTCTTTTTCCATCTTCTGCCTTTCACGTAAGATTCAGTTCTTTATCTCCTCCATGATTGCTTTGGCCTTAGTACAGAAGCATGCCTGGATTACTACAGCTGTCTCCCAGATAGCTTGTACATTATAGTCAGGTTGGGCTGTTGAAACAAGAATCTTATCACAATCTTAGTTCAAGTTCTTGACCTCTAGAACCACCTAATATCAGGCTATGTCCGTGTGAAAGCGTGTATTGGGACTTTCTTGTTAAACTAAACAGTATTCTACTATATTGAATACATAATGTGTTTAAAGGGGTCCCTTGTGTGGTATGTGAATCTGCCTTAAAGCAGTTTGTTGTACTTTAGTTTTCCTTTTAATACTCTCTTCATGCCTGTACCATTTAGAAAGCTAGCTGTGACGTTACCCACTGGCTAGCGCCAGCACTGAGAACACTTTCTGGAAGAACTGTGCTGGAAAAGGGAGTAAATGAGCTTGAGCTATCTTTGTGGACTAGGTTTGCTGTTCTTGAGAAGTCCCTCTTTGCTTGTGTAAAATTTAAACTAGCAGTTACTTTTAGATTTAATGAAATTTTCTTTTATTAGTTGTGATGGAATAAATCGTTAGTATATCTTTTCATTCTATAATATCTTTTATTTAGTTTGGATTAGAACCTTTAAATGTTTTACATGTGCAAGTGTGTGCGCATGTGCGCACGCACACACACAGAGTGTTTCAGCCTGAGTAAGTTAGAGACTTAGAGTTTTGATTTTTGGCTTTGTTTCCTCAGAAGCTGAGCTTTTGGAAGGAATGGTGCTGGTGCATCACAGGATTTAACACCAGACAGCAAAGCAATCATACAGTTTTGTTTCAATAAGTTTTTCATTGCAGCTAAGCACCCAGCATTTAAAGTTAGATCTTATAATACTTAACATTTCTGTAGAGTTTGGTTTTAATGTGTGAAGTTGTAGTGAAATGTATCTCAATACTTGTTAATACTGCTGATAACATTTCTTTAATAAAGAATAAAGGCTGAGAATAAAAACAATCCTTAAACATTGGATTTTGTGTTAGTTGCTATATAACTAGTTCAAATCAAGTAAAAGTAATCACTATCTTGAGTCTGGGTGATTTTGTGTTCCAGCGTACAGTTACTCCACTGTGGTGTGTGGTTTGAGAGTTCTAACAGAGCAGCCTTCAGTTTGCCTTGTGCTTCTGAGCCATCCTCCTTAACAGTCCCTCGTCCTTTGCTCTGCCATTCCTCTCCCCACCCTGTCTCACTCCTTTTGTCCCTTTGCCACCAGACTGCAAGTGAGAAAGTTTCTAACATACTATTTTGTGTTTTTATGTTGTTGCAGTGTAAGCTGTAACCATGACTACTGAAGTTGGCTCCGCTTCCGAAGTGAAGAAGGGCTCTGACCAGGGGGGGGCAGATGCACCTAAGGAGAAGGCTAAAGAAGTCACAGAAAATGAGCAGAATCAGTTATCTGAGCCAGAGGAGGAGAAAGGTTCCCAGCCAAGTCCTGCAGTTGAAAGCCAAAGTAGTCCCCACCGCCGGAAAAGAGAGAAGGATCCATCGGAGAGCAGGGGTATTTCTCGGTTCATACCCCCTTGGCTTAAGAAGCAGAAGTCTTATAACTTAGTAGTAGCCAAAGATGGAGGAGATAAAAAAGAGCCTACCCAAGCTGATATGGAAGAACAGATCTTGAATAAAGAGGATTCCCTTCCTGAAGAAGAGAGTCGGGCCAAGGGCGATGCAGAAGAAATGGCTCAGAGGAAACACCTTGAGGTTAAGGTGGAGATCAAGGAAGAGAAGTCTTCCTTGAAAAGCAGTGCTGAGACCCAGGTGCGCTTGAGAATTCTAGGAATGAGAACACAGCTGCACAGGGGAAGGGCCGACTTGTCGTAGTTTGTTTCCCATTCCTGTGTCCAGAGACTGCCTCGACCTAGTGTATCTGGAATATAGAACTTGTATTATTGTATTGTAGTCTTCCCAGTGAATCTTTTTAAAATTATTCCCCAGACAGCAAAGCAAAAGAACACTAATCCAGCAACAGAACACAGACTCTTTCTTATGTGCCCGTGTTTCTGATTGAGCAGTCTGTCAGACCCTCCCACCTCTTCAGTGAAATCCATGCTCTTTTATTTATCTTTATTTATATATTTAGTTGAGAGTAAGAAGTGGATTGTATATGCTTTGTTTGTCTGTGGAAGCCTAGGTTTTCCTGTGGTTTAAGCTTTTAGAAATTTTGTTATCTCAGTGCTACTTGTAGTATAATACTGGGATATAGCTTCTTTTATTTATCCATTTAATGCCCGAATAACTAATCTGGCAAAATGAAGGACAGAAAGTACTCTTTCTTGCATAAGTTTTGAGTCTTAAAAGGCTTAAATTAAAGTGATTAGATGTATGATCATAATTCCCATTAAAGATTCTCCTTGGGGCCAAGGTTGTATCTAGAGTGATTGCCTACCACATTCAGAACCCAGAATAAGTTACCAGCACTAAAGAGAAAAGTGAATTTTGATTCTTTTTCCTATGTTGTCTTCTACATGTCAGTTAACTTTAATGTGGACTAAATTTTTTCCTGGTAGCCTGCTGAAGAAGTAAGGAAGGACAGAGAAGAGGAAAAGATAAAGGAAACCCAGGAAGACAAACTGGAAGGAGAGGCAGCAAAGAGGGAGACCAAGGAAGTACAGACCAGTGAGCAGAAAGTGGAGGTGGCTTCTCAGAAAGCTGCCAAGAAGACCAAGGCTGTCCTGGCCAAAGTGACCCTCCTAGATGGCACCGAATACAGCTGTGACCTTGAGGTGAGGCAGGAACTGAGCTGAGAGAGTCCTCTCAGTAGGCGGAATGAAGGTATTCTGTCTGCTCTGTGGTGTCATGGCACAGGGAACACGTTTCTCGTTGCCTCAAGTTCCCACAGGCCAGTATGTTTACTTCCTTTTAAACACAATAACAACTATGTAGAAGAGTCGTCATTTGCATTTCACACAGCGCTTCTTGACCAGGGTGGAGTGGGAATAAGGTTATGCTCCGTGCTCACTGCTTGTGTGGTGTGTGTCTGTTCTGAATAACCAGCTCTGACTGTTACCTTGGTAGGATGTCTTACGGGAGAAAGGATAGTTGTAAGTTGATTTTTAGAATAGTGAAATTTTAGCAGTAAATTCTTATCCTGAGAAAGAGAATGATGTAAACCTAGGTCATTAATTTTGTTTATGATTTGTAAAACAGATAATTTATTAGCACTGGGTTCTTAGGATTTGTCTTAGCTTATTTATTTTCAGAGTAACATTTACTCACATGACATACACTAATATGTCCACTGAAATACTTTGAATGGATAGTGATGTTTCATGTATGATGCCATTCTCAGTGTTACTGTGGGCATATAAAAGCTTAGACTCAGTAACTGCCAGGTGGTGGAGGAGCCAGCTTGCAGCTTTGCTACCTTGGTCCTGGAGTTTGTGAACAGGCCTGCAGGGTTGCAGTTTTGTCTGTCCCACAGGTGTCTATCTTTCTTACTCCCTTTAGTTGTAGTGATGAGGCAAGAAGGCCTGCTTTTCGTCCCGCCCGGCTCCCTCACGGCTAGCTCAGCCCTGGAAATAACACACAAATTGTATTCATTTAAACATTGCCTGGCTCATTAGTTTCAGCCTCTTATTGGCTAATTCTCACATCTTGCTTTAACCCATATTTAGAGATCTGTGTAGCACCATGAGGTGGTGGCTTACCGAGAAAGATCTCAACCCGTGTCCATCTCGGAGAGGAGAGCTATGGCTTCTGCCTGAGGCGTCTGCCTGACTCTGCTTTCTTTCTCCCACAATTCTGTTCTGTCTACTCCGCCTACCTAATTTTCTGTCCTATCAAAGGGCCAAGACAGTTTCTTTATTAACCAATGAAAGTGACACACAGACAGATGACCCTGCTCCATCATTTAGTCTTCTGTAGATGATTTAAAAGAATACACCAATTTCTTGGCATTCGTAGTTTAACAACTTGATAAAAAACATCTGTGGCTATCTAGTTGAACAATGGTTTTATAATATATGAGTATTTTATATTGCCAAGCGAAGATTCGCTGAGCATTTATAGTTCTTTTCTTTATTTTTCTGTATTCTGTCTAGACCTTCTAGTCACCAAGTGTGTAATTGTTCTGATACTTGAGGCATTTCAAAAATAGAGTAGCAAAGAATTAAAAATCCTTGTCTTAGTTGGTTCTTGGTGTTATAGCAAAAATCTTTAGGAAAGATAATTTTTTATTTTGGTTTTTCGTGACAGGGTTTCTCCATAGCTTTGGAACCTGTCCTGGAACTGGCTCTTGTAGACCAGTCTGGCCTTGAACTTACAGAGATCTGCCTGCCTCTGCCTCCTGAATGCTGGGATTAAAGGTGTGCACTGCCACCACCCTGCCAGGAAAAGTAATTTTTAAAGACTAGATTCCAGTAATTCTCAACCTGTAGGTTATGACCCCTTTGGGGTTGCATACCAGATATCCTGCATATCAGATATTTATGTAATGATTCGTAACAGTAGCAAAATTAGTTATAAAGTAGCAGTGAAATGATCTAATGGGTGTGGGTCATTACAACACTAGAAACAGTATTAAAAGGTCAAAGCATTAGGAAGGTTGAGAGCCACTGGAGTAGACTGAGAAATCCATGATCAAGGTGTCAATAGAGCAGTATGTGAGGAGGAGCTGCTTTCTGTTTCCATGATGGCACCTTTATACTAATCTCTCATGTGCTGCAAGGAGTGCAACTGTGTTCCTGCATGGTAGAAGGAACCTAGCAGCTCCTTTAACCTTTGTGTGAGGGCACTAAGGTCATTCATGAAGATGGAACCATCATGACTTCAGAGGCTCTACCTCTTACTCTCACAACTCAGACTGCTGACATCAGCTTAAACAGAGAACCTCATGCATACTCACTAAAACTCGGAATAAGACAAGGGTGTCCCCTCTCTCCATACCTATTCAGTATCATGCTTGAAGTCTTAGCTAGAGCAGTAAGACAACTGAAGGAGATCAAGGTACAAATAGGAAAGGAAGAAGGTGAAGTGTGTGTGTAGATGATAAGATTTTATGTACATAAACGATCCTAAAAACTCCACCAGGATACTTGTATAACAAACAGCTTCAGTAAAGTATTAGGATACAGAAGCAACACAAAGAATATTCTTTCCTTTTTTCTTGATTGTATATATATATATATATATATATATTTTTTTTTTTTTTTTTTTGGTTTTTTTTTGGTTTTTTTTTTTTTTTTTTGGTTTTTTGAGACAGGGTTTCACTGTAGTTTTAGAGCCTGTCCTGGAACTAGCTCTTGTAGACCAGGCTGGCCTCGAACTCACAGAGATCCGCCTGCCTCTGCCTCCCAAGTGCTGGGATTAAAGGCGTGCGCCACCACCGCCCGGCTTGATTGTATATTGTTGCAAATTTACTGTTTTAACTTTTTTCTTCAAACCAACAAAGTTTTATTTATCATTTCTCTTTATTTTCTGTTTTGAAGCATTTTACTTTTCTTCGAAGTTTTTCATAGTTTTGATTTAAAATTTTAAATGTGTGAGTATACACATGGATGAGTTAAGGATACAATCTTTTCTTTTCAGATCCTAGTTTTTTGTTACATTGTGCTCAGTGTGTGGTCTACAGTGGAGGTTCTGTTGTATTAAGAGTTCCTTGGAAGCATGGTGTCCAGTCAGCATGGTTCTTACTGAGTTTGCTAAGCTTGGCATCCTTCTTTTTCCTTTTCTTGTTTTGTTTTTTCGAGACAGGGTTTCTCTGTAGCGTTGGAGCCTGTCCTGGAACTAGCTCTTGTAGACCAGGCTGGCCTCAAACTCACAGAGATCCCCCTGCCTCTGCCTCCCGAGTGCTGCAGCATGGTGGCATTCTTTTCTTTATATAAAGTTTTTTGGATCTGTCCTTGATCAGATTAAGTCTTTTTTGTTGTCTGTGCTGTTTAACTCCTTTGATTATTGGTTCCTAAGTTTGTTAAAATGGCTCTGGAATGGTTTCTTTGGTAATTTGCCTTAGTATTCCTGTAAATTTATATTTCCTAAAATCTTAGGCTAGATTATTAGACTGTTCAAAATTATATATTCTTGCATAGTTTTTCTTATTGCTTTATTAAACTTTAAATTCCTTTTGCTTGGTAATAGTATTACTGTAGTAACTGTATTTTGGTTAGAAATTACCTGGTCCATCTTCTGCCATTTCTTTTAAATTGGAAGTGACTTTCTTTTAAAAATTACAGTCTGTCTTTTAAATGATGAATTTGCACAAGTTTTTTTTTTCATAGTACCAGTGTATATGATTGAATCCTACCTTGGGATATTTATGCCTTTGCTTGCTACCCTTTTTCTTTCTTCTTCTTTTGGGATTGTCTATACTATACAGACAAACTGATTTGAAGTTTGCTCCTATGTGTCCGTTCCCCCCCCCCCCCCCCCCCCCCCCCCCCCGTCGTCTTTAGTCTAGATTTATTAGCTCTGTGATCTCATTTAAGAATACTACAAAGTAAAAGTGTATCTGGTAGTCTTCTGTGATAGATTCTGTTTCTCTCAGGGAATCAGTTTGCTGTGTTGCCCAACTGTTGCAGAGCTGAAGTAGTATCCAGGGATAGAAGCTGCAACTTAGTTCTGTAATTCACCAAGAACTAAATATGTTAGAGAAATAGTAAGAGTCTTGTAATTTTATGAGAGTCTTACTTTACATTATCTTTTTAAAATATGGGATTGTTTAACATGTTTTTGAACAAAAGCATTTTAAGAACAAACTTTTACAGTCAGTATATCATAAATCACCATCATAGCAATTGTGTTGAGTGAATATCTTACTCTTCAAGTACAAAGCAAAACAGAGTTGAGTAGATGCTCCGGACTCTATCCTGAAGAAGATATCATGCACCAACAGCTCACTTGAGTTCTGAGCAGGGACTTGAATATCTGAACATAGAGTGTAATTCATCACATTCTAGTAGATGTTGGAGCAGTGTAGAGGATATGAGTAGGATTCCTTTGTAATTATTGTCTCTTTCATCTAATTTTTGTTGTTGTGGGTCTTTGGTTGCTTGGCGACATTACTTTGGGTCTACTTCTCATCAGACCTGCTCTATTTCCTCTTGAGCAGTGGAGCCCAGAGGTTGATGAGCCGCGGTCGGGTGCGCTCATGCTTTCCTGTCTAGTGCTGGCCTAGACACTTGACTGATGTGCTGATGGTGCTTATCTGTGGTTCTGGAGATCCACGCCGGAAACTAGTGTCTGAGTACCATTTGAGGAAGTTGGTGTGGGAAACTGTAGCTATTAATAATGAATTTTTGAGCATTGAGAAAGGCACATACAGCGTAAGGCATATGCTTTTTTGGCTTGGGAGAACTGTCAGTAAAAGTTGTATTTCTCTTATGGTTTTCCAGATGAATATAGTTCTTCTTTCATTTCTGTATGTACTTGTGTTAATTTTTAGTTACCCTTAGATGATTTGACATGCACAGTAAAGACCTAATGATTTTTACTTGAGACCTAAACAGTGGTAGAGGGGAACCATTAGAAAACTGACCATTAGCTTGGCTTGGCTCCTTTAATACCAGCACTCTGGGAGGCAGAGACAGGTGGATCAAGTTTGAGGCAGGCCTGGTCTACAGAGTTAATTTTGGGATGACCAGGACTTCACAGAGAAATGCTGTCTCAAAAAACAAATATTAAAAGAAAATCAGCCACTGCAGAAACTCATGAAAGGTGGAATGTTTAGATTCATGAGTTTTTTTGAAGTTTTGGAAGACCTCAATTATTAGTATAAGATTAAAACTGACCAAAGGCGAGTATGCCGTTTAAAATTTGGAACATGTTAGCTGTGTTGTTGTAGTAACCGTGTTTTGAGGGTGTCAAAAATTCACTGCATTGGTTAGCATATTTTTATAGGTGACAGTTTAATCTGTTGTCTTTATAATATTGGGTCAGTTTGGCAAGTTCCTGTTCGTATTACTTATAAGTGTTTTTGTCAACAACGAGAGGGCTGTGTCCCGCCACCCGGCCGCCGGCTAGCTTTACACCCAAAATAATTACACGGAAACTGTATTCTTTTAAAACACTGCCTGGCCCATTATCTGTAGCCTCTTACTGGTTAATTCTCACATCTTCCTTTAACCCATATTTAGTAATCCGTGTAAGCACCACGAGGTGTGGCTTACCAGGAGAGATCTTAACCTGCGTCCATCTCAGAGAGGAGAATCATGGCGACTGCATATGGCGACTGCCTGAAGCGTCTCCTCAACTCTGCTTCCTTTTTCCCACAGTTCTGTTCTGTCTATTCCGCCTACCTAATTTTCTGTCTTTTAAAGGGCCAAGGCAGTATCTTTATTAATTAACCAATGAAAGTAACATAGACAGATAACTCTCCTCCATCACCCACCTTTAACTATGTGATGTAAGTGTTGCTGTATAATACTGAATGTTTTTTAATGCTAGGAAACATAATTCTGGGAGATGTTTTTTGTCTTACCTAAACATCATTTCTGCTACCTAGGTCACTGTATACATAGGTAGAATTAATGTGTTCATATATATTATTTTTTACTGGTTTGTAAATATAATATATTTAAAAATATAACTATAATATATATACATATATAATATATAATTGTATATATAACATTTATATGTCTATATACCCATCAATATCCATTCTTCTCCTGTGAATGTATATGTGATGTGTATGCATGTAAACATACATATTTTTTTTTTAAAAGATGGGCTTAAGTTACTAAGGACGGCCTCAGACTCCTGAGCTGAAGATGTTGTGTCCTCATTCCTCAGCTTTCCTGAGTAGCTGACAGTATAGACATACATATGACTTTCCCTTACTCTTATGGCTTTCTGTTTCAAAAAATTTTTTTTCTCCCAGGGACGACCTGAATCCGTTCCTTCTGCTCTTGAGCCTCAGGAACTTGATAAAGACAGCTGTCAAGTAAACTGGTTTTCAGGACCTGTAGGTGGAGTTTCCCTGTCCTGCAGTTGCTCAAAAATAATCACTCAGAAGCTCAATATTAATTAGAAATGTTCAGCCGATAGCTCAGGCTTGTTACTAACTAACTCGTACACTTAAGTTAACTGTACTTCTTACCTATGCTTTGCCCCATGGATTTGTACTCCCGTTACAGTGTGCCCATCTTGCTCTCTCTGTGTTTGCTGGCGACTCTTCTTCCTGCACCCTTCTTTATCCTGGTATCCTCAGTTTGCTTGTCCTGCCTAACTTTGTCCTGCCTAACTTTGTCCTGCCTTGCTATAGGCCGCCAGTCAACTGCTTTATTACTTAATGAGAGTAGTACATATTCACAGTGTAGAGAAGGATATTCCAAAACGAAAACCTTTGTCATTGAAGTTGGTGTTCTTCTGAGGAAGGACAGTGCAGGTGAAAATTAATAGGGTAAAAGAATGCTTCAGACATTTGCCAGCCTCCCAGAGGTGGAGGTGACAAGTAGATTGGATAGCGGTGCATTGTTAGTGAGGGTTATAGTTAAGCTAAAAAAATTTACTGTGGAAATGGCTTGATTGTCATGCTCTCTCTGGCTTATGAAGCAATAATTTATTATGACTTCATGCATTTCCTTTTATCCAGAGCTTAGTATATTTTCATAATTTTTTTCACATTGTTAAGGACCTTTTTGTAATTGTTCATGAAAGTTGCTATTTATGTTTTACTTTATCATCTGTTGATAAATTTAATAATATACTTGTATTTTAAATCTTACTTTTGAGGATTATTATTATTACTGTTTTTGAGAAAGTCTCAAAGTGTGTTTAGCCCTGGTTGGCTTGGAACTCTCCATGTAGAGGTTTACCTGCCTCTGCCTCCAGGGTGTTGAGATGAAAGGTGTGTACCATCCTATAACAATATCCAATGAGGATTATTATATTTTTTAATGAAAGTTATATCAACTTTTATCTTATTAAGTTATTTAAGTGATATATGACAACCTAATTTGGTACTAGAGCTTAGTTGCAAGGAATATTCTGCTGACTCCAGACACTTGGCTGTAGGACTCTCTGTGATGCTGCTGTTGAAGTCATTTACACACTTGGTGTGCTAAAACAGCGGGTTCTTTCCTCTAAGGAAAAGTACAGTAAGGTTTATTTGAAGTCTTGGGTCTAGCCAGGAGATTGTTTACTTTCCTGGTGACTCTTTATATGTCTTGGACAAGTAACTTCCTGCCTTTTCTTCTATTCTCAGATTGCAAAGTAAGAATGAAAACATTGGTTTCCTTCATTTCTAGGATTGAGCTGGGTTTTCTAGCATTTGCAAATCTGTATATATGTTTTAGAGTTGGAAAATTAGTGTGGATGTTCAGGAAACTTTTGAAGCGTGAGTGCATGTGCATTCTGAGTAAAGGCTCACATTTTCCTCTGGCATCTGCGAGTTTTTCCCACATGTTGATTTTGTCTGAGAATTGAAGGCATTGTTGTAACCCACACAGGAATGTCATAACAATTTTTCCTAAGGCAATCAGAATACAAGCTCTCAACAGCAGTGTTCTGTGGTGAAAGTATTCATCAGAAAGCAGAGAATGTGTCAAGGTCCCCAGGCCGCCTGATTTTGGGTCTCAGAAATCCTATTTGGTATCCTTGTTTTCTGAAGTGGTATGTGTTTGTGTCTACGTTTGTCTCCCCAGGTTTGTTTTCAGACTACCGTCGTGACACTTATAGGTTGATACAGTTACATCTATTCAGTTATTCACATACTTTTGGAGGATCTAGAAGTTGTGATACTCCATAAAATCCCACATAGAAGTGGGGGTGGAGAGGGAAGGAGAGAGGAGACTGTGTGTGTGTGTGTGTGTGTGTGTGTGTGTGTGTGTGTGTGTTGAAACTGGGAATAATTTATGTGTAAATTTAAAATTTCAGTGACTAGATTCAAATGTAGTATGTCTGACCAACTCTCCACTCCTTTAGAGTAGTAACAAAAGGGTTTAAGTGATAGTTTTGTCCAAGGACTTGATTTTTAAAGTGGGTAAAGGTGTCATGCCATGACTAGGAACATGAAGTTTTTAGTCCCACTTGAAGAAGCTGTAGAGCTTAGAGCTGTGGGAGCTGGCCTGGCCCCATAAGCAGGCCACTTTGTAGTTGGTCACTCAGGCTTTCTGTGTCCTCCCTGGACATAAAGAGATCTCATCCTGTACTTCCTAAGTTGTCTATTCTCCTTTAAGTTTCTGGTCATATAATCTGTCTTCTGTGTTCCTCATCTATATGACTCCTCGGGGGCTTACGATGTCTGACTCAAATCCAGCTCTCAGAGTGCTTTCTCTTCCTGTGAACCTATTTGTGGGTTTGTTCATCATTCACGCAGCGTCCTGTGAAAGACTCTCCAGTGCTGTTGAACAGCTGCCGAGCCCTTGTTGATTCTTCTTTCACCTAAGTCTGCTTCCTTTTCCTCTTCAGAACGAAAATGTAAGACTGCCCAAGTCATGGCTCCTAGAAACTAATTATTTCCATTTACTTTCTTGTATATTTAAATACGTAAAAAAAAATTGAAGACAGGGTTTCTCTGTGTGGAACTTGCTCTGGCTCTGTGGCTCAGGCTTGCCTAGAACTCAGAAATTTACCTTCTTCTGCCTCTAGAGGGACTAAAGGTATGTGCCACCACACGTGGGTACATTTGTATATTTTTTATCCTTCTTTCCTAAGATACCTTGATTACATTTTCTTTTTTGTGTTCCTAATCTGTTTTTTCCTTCTACCCCACCTCCCTATGACTGTGCTTTTTAAATGCTTAATAACAGTTGACTGACTTGTAGAAATTCTTTAAGGCCTTAATGAATGAAAACAGGTTCATTATGTTTCTGAGAAGGGTTGGCCAAGTTCAGGAGTAAGAGCATGCTACAGAGATGAGCCCCCAGGAATTGGTAGCCTGGTGAGAAATGTGCACTCCAGTAGTTGGGAGTTCTGGAGTTCTTTGCTTTCCTTGAAGTAAATTGCTGACTGGGTTGGGCTTGAAAAGGTGAATTTATTATGATTCCTATCTTTAATAATGTTTCCTCTTGAAAGGATAGTTTGAATTTTGAGTAGTAATGAAATTCTGTAATACTCTTTCCACTCTTGTTTTCAAAATACCAGGATTGGTTTTCTTCCTCTGAATCAATAGTATTTTGAAAGCAATAAACTTACCATTTGAAAGTCACTTGTAGCTATGAGTAGTCTTCACCTCTTTTCTTACTGATTTTCCTCCCAGGCACTGAGACTGGATGATTAGCATTCGGTAGCATTGACTGTAACCACCGTTGGTAGTGAATGGAAAAAGAAAGAAGGACTTGGCTGCTCCTAGGTGTGGTGGTGGTGAAGGTTTATTGTAGATAAGAGGGAGAGCCAAGCCACAGTCAAGGACATCTGGAAGAGCCCAGAGTGATCCTGACCCTGAGTCTGGCTCTGTAAGAAGACAGCAGAGGGGAGAGGGGCGAGCCAGGAGAGTAAAGGGTAGACAGAAAGACTGAGTAACCAAGATGTCTGGATTCTATAGGGAAGAGGCACGGTGGAGGCAGCGTATATATAAGTGACTGCTGAAGGCCGGGGGTGCTGAGAGAACCTAGATGGTGGCCAGGCCACTTCACTATGTCAGGCACGCAGTTACCCTGGTCCTTGGCTTGAGACCTAACAAGTAGCAGAAAAGCAGCTACTCTTTGGGTTGTTTCCTCTTTAGGCAGTGGAGGACTATGTAAGTTGCTGTGGGAGACAGAGGTCCAGAATACAGTTTGGAAAGTCTGCATGGGCATGTTTTTCCCTCTCCAGTACAGAGGAATTAAAAAAACTGTTGAGGCCTTCTTTCAGTCACAGCACCACAAATATGCACAACTAAACCCCAAGCTTTAGCTAAGATTTATCAGATGAAGTGGTAAGATGCAGTCTTCCATGTAACAACAGAATGTGTTAGGGAAGATTATGTGCTTCCTTTACTTATACAGAGGGAAGCTATATTAAGATCTCTTAGAGTCTACTAAAAGATAGCCTATACCATACACTGTCAGCTTTTGTCCACTGGCTTTATGGGACCAGTGTTGTCATTTTTGAGCTAGGCATGCTTCTCTTGACTGGCTTTAACTAGGGCTAGTCCTATCGTTCAAAGTCACGGAATATATCACTTGTAAGTAAGTGTATCATTAAATTCAGTTCTCAGCTACGCTAATCTTACTGCGAGGTACCTTACCATCTATGGGAGAGGTTGTGAAGAGAGAGAAAGAAATGCCGATTAACCTCCTACCCTCTGAGTCTGTTTTCTCTTGTGAATTCTGGTGGGTGTGGTGGTGGTGGTGGCAGTTCTGGTGGTGGTTGAATGAGAGAATGAGTGTGTATGCATTTGCACACTTACATAGTCACATATACTATATTTAATAGTTTCTATAGGAATCAGTGCTAAATGTGTGTTTTCAGTTCTAAGTCTTAGTTTCAGTAATAAATTTTCTATAATGAGTATATTTTATTACAGGACTAAAATAAACTTGTGGATTCTTACCTTGAATGTAAATACATACTAAATAAAGTTAGTATAATAAAAATCTTTAAAGACATTTTATTAGTTTTGGCAGTTTCATGACTTCAGTTTTGACACTGTTGATGGTTTTCGTAAAAATGATTTTATAAGTGTTTATGTACTTTCATTATTCTCACAGGTGTCTGGATAATTATTTTGCATGTATGTATGGGTAGAATAGAGGTTTGCTATAGGAAATGAAAGGATGGAAATGCTATTCTGTTTAAAATATAAATTTTTTATTTTTGTTTTTCTTGCAAATCTGGTTGTTCGTGATCATCTAAAGGAGGTTGGCTCCCATAACTTCCACAGATCCCCAGAATTACACAACATAAAATCCTTTCTGTAAAATGACCTAGTATTTATATGTAGCTATGTACATCGTCCTGTATACTTTAACTCACTGCCAGATCACTTAGAATTATAATACAATGATGATACTGTCTGAGTAGTTAGTATATTGTATTGCTTTGAGAATGACAAGGAAAAATGTACGTGTATAGTCAGTCAGATTTTTTTCTCTCCAAATAGGACATTACTGGAGGCATCTCAACTTGGAGGAATATTTTGAGTACTTAGAATAACCTTTTCAAACTTATTTTTTTTCAGTGGTCAGGAAAACACAAGTGACTCATTTACTTGTAGAATTATGTATGTTCTAATCATATACAAAGAGGTCATTGGCTCCAGTTTCTTTTTGCCAGAATGTAAATGAACTTTGGAAACAGATTTGAGGACAGGTGACTCAGTTTGGTAGGAAAAGAATTCGGACAGTCATGTCCTGAGGCTGACTCCTTTCTCCTGCATATGGCTTTAGTTGATTTCCTCTACCCCACGACTGTGTATGGGATCTGTTTGCTCTGTGCATACCTTTGTTCCTTGGCCTTTGCTATTTGCACAGTGAGTGCAAAACGCATAGCTCTGGGCCAGCAATGTATGGATTGCATTGTGTACTTCCCATCACTGGCTTCTTGGCACACAATAAGGGCACTGTGGAGGGGCCTACAAGGGGACAGTGATGGTGTTTTATAAAACGCCAGTGGTGTGTGGCGTCCTCTGCAATCTGCTGGGGAAGCAGTTGCACAAATTCCTCTACGTTGAGAGGCCTCCAGAAATGTCATATTTTGGCTTCAGTAATGAATGCCACAAATAACAGCAGAGACACGGGAGACTTTACTCAATGTCTCAGATTTCAGTCTGCTTTTCTTTCGCTGGGGTCTGCTTTTTTTTTTTCTTTCTTTTTTAAAACTTTTTAAGAGAAACTTTGAATAAGCTAGTCTGCTCATCTTTAAATAAAATATTTTTGAAGACACATCTAAATTATTTTACTTTTTCCATCTCCTTTGCTTTTTTTCTAATGTATTATGCAACATCTACCAAAACAGAAACAAAAATCCCTGGGCTGGTGAGATGAGATGGCTAAGCCAGCGCAGTGCAAACATGAGGACCTGAGTTGAATTCCTAGTGTCCAGTTACAAAGCCCTGTGTGGCAGGCAACACGCTTGACTCCCAGTGCTAGGAAACAGAGACGGGGTCCCTTAGACTTGCTGGCCAGCAGTGTAGCTGAACCAGTGAGCTTCAGATTCTGTCAGACACCCATCTCAAGAATACGGTGGAGAACAATGAGGAAGATGCCTAGAGTTGACCTCTGGGACACACGTGCGTGTGCACCCTTCTCCACAGGTACATTCCTTGCATACACACATGAACTTACGCAGGTACATAGTATCTGATTGGCACCTATAAAGTAGACCAGCTCTTCCCTACTGTACCTTTCCCTTTCCTGGTTCTGTATTGCTTAGGTGTAGGGTGAGTTAGCCAGAGGCATATTGGGGATATAAATTGTTAAGCTTGTTGGAATTCAATTAAAAACTAAAACCCTTTCTTCAACATGTGCTTGGTAAGTTTTATGAACCTTTTTTTGTTACAGTACTTAGGATTGAACCAAGGGCCTCATAGATGCTAGACAAGGTTCTGCCACTGAGGTAGTGTCCCATTATAATTATGTGCTTTTACTGATTGGTGGACTTAAAAGTACTACATCATTAGAACAGAGACTGAAACTGGTCCTATAATTTTCAACATAAGAACAGTTATAAAGCAAAGAAGTGATGATATGAAACAACAGTGACGCTAATGTCTTAGTGAAAAAAGTGGAAGCCTAAGAACCCAGTTCACTTGTCAGTATAAATGGGGTGGAGCCTGCTCTTAGGACAAATGTGGAGTGGTTTTTTGCTTGTGTAGTTCTCCAAAGGTATCTATCTGGAAATGCTCTCATTTACTAAGGACAAGCTTATGTAGGTTTGTGGCCGATCTCCCAAACTCTTATTGGTAGTGAGTATTTGCTGTGGTTCTTGAATATCAGTAGGCTTGGTCATGAATGAGGACCCAGGAGATTGTGTATGACTGCCAGCCAGAACGTCTGAATTGTAGACTCAGCTCTGCCTAATATTTTCCTACTGGTTTATAAAGCAGCGAAGTGCTACTATAGAGGCATTGAGGCAAGATAGGCTTTTTCTTAAAGAACCCCGTCGCTGAAACTCAAAAGTGTGGGAGGGGCTGGAAGAGTGAGTGCCAGAGGCATGAAATAACATTCTTAAGGAAGTCACCAGAACGAGTGCCAGGACAGCCAGAGAAACCCTGTCTCGGGGGAACAAGTTGTGAAGGAAGAGAGTCAAACTATTAGGATACTGGATTAGATTTTATAGGAGAGGAAAATTTAGGAATTTGTTTAGAAGCAGAAGCAGAGTTTTGACATTGGAAAATAAGTTGAAAGGCTGGTAAAGTGGCTCAGTGCATTAGAGAACCTGCTGCCAACCCTTATCTTATTTCAGTCCACAGAGCCATGTCTGCAACTTGACCTCTGACCTCTGTGTGCCCTGTGGCACACACAAAACCCTTTTCTTTAAAATGAAGATAAAGGATTTGAGGGTTTTCTTTATGTGGGACAATGCCCCTAAACTGTAATGATAACCCACAAACCAACTATATATACTTTTAAAATTTTTTCTCACTTCCATCTCCTTCCCGCAATGTTTCCCATGTTTCATTCTCCAACCCTTCTGATACCCACAGACATTTTCAAAGTTACAGTCTCTCTCTATTGTTGGTATATATCTTCTCCACACAGAGGGCATAATTAGTCTTTTGTAAGGATAAGCCCAATTGATTATAAAGTACCAAGTGGTCAGCCCTGAAATCATACGTGCAAGCAATTCAGAAAGATGTATCTCTATATACAAATACACACAAACTGCTATTTTTGGGACAAGTTGTTGCATGCCTTTAATCCCAGCATTCGGGAGGTAGAGGCAGATGGATCTCTGTGAGTTCGAGGCCAGCCTGGTCTCCAAGAGCTAGTTCCAGGACAGGCTCCAAAAGCTACAGAGAAACCTTGTCTTGAAAAGAAAAAAAGGCTTTCATTTTCTTGGTTGGCAAGTGTTCCTTTGTGGTCCTTCCATGCAACAGAGCTATAATTGTATATAAGAAAGCAAACTTATGTGTGGACATAGTTTAGCATGAATATAATCCAGTACTCAGGAAGCCAAGGCAAGAGGATTTCAAAACCGAGGCCAGCCTGGACTACATTCTGATTCCCTAACTCAAACAAAGAAGCTAAGTTACCTCCCTAGACAGAAGTGAGCAGACAGGAAAGCTGGATCATTTCAACTTTCTGTAACTTCAAAGGACGTTGAAATAAATAGCTAAAGCTTTTGAATCATTTTTAATACCAGCTTACTTATTTTTGTTAGAACAGCTCACAAAAAGTCCTATACGGGCCTTCTGTGAATCCACCATGAACTACCCCAAACATTTTATTAAACATGTCACAAACTTATTTTAATTCTCTCATTACCATCTTCAAGTGCTGGTCAATATTTATTTTCTGTCCTTGACAGTTAGAATAAAATTTTTTGAGACCATTTATATTTTATTCCTGTCTTAACACAGGAACTGACACCTACAGTTGCTGGATCGGTATATATTATCCCCCTAGCTCGGCAAGCTCTGCAGTCATTCATCAGTGGGGCAGTACCTGTCAATCATAATGAATGGCCTGTTCATTGTGAGATGGTTTTTCTTTTTCATCTTACTGTATCCCACAGTATCTTTGAACAGAAATTCACTCTGTCAGGCTTTAATAGTGAAAAATAATACCTCTTAATATTTGTATTCTCTACTTCCCAAAGTAATTTCCTCCTTTAAGATTCTCATTATATCATATTCTTGTTTTCTTAGATACAGTTGTTGGTTCTTAGTGTTCCTTGGAGAATAGAGATTCTGAATTGGAGTTTGGGTTACAACTGTGCACAGTCAGCCAGCCTCTTAGTGGTTAGTGATAATCTGCATCTTAGGATGCAAGCCTAGAACAGCCTGTACATCAGACAATATTTTGATAATTGTGAGATGTGGGCTAAGTCAAAGTGCAGCTAGAAGTAGAATTCAACTATGGTTGATTCAGACAGTGTGACGTATCCTTTCTCATTAATTTGATACTTAAAGAGATGTTAGGTAGTTACTATCTCCATTTTACAGATAGACTATGTGGTTTTCCCATTGTCACACTGTCTAGTAACAGAAAAGATATTCATGAAATGTTGAGTGATGTTGTACTAGGTCTGACTCCTGTGCCCATGGTGGGGCTCAGCATGCTACCACCAGACTGCTGGGGGGTGACTTTGTGGATGTGTTCCTTCTAGTCTTTTAGGATAATACTGTCCAGTAGTGCATGTCTCTGAGATAGAAACTAGTGAAAAAAGTTTATAAAAACTGACTTTAAATCAGTGTTGGAATGTGTTTTCTCTGTGATGTATTTATAGATATCATCTTAGATATCCCTTTTAAATATTACTAATTTCAAGAACCATAACCAGTAGCTACACACTTTAATTTATTCATGCTTGCCACACACTTGTATGTTCTATTCTCCTCACTCACAACTCTGAAAACTTCAGTCATACATCTTGTTAAAGGTAGTGATGTATCAACTACTAATTATGAATCCACAGTGATGATATATAGCACTTTGCTATGGTAATATAAATTTAAGTGAATTTCTCCTTTCATTTTTTATTTGTGATAACCGTAGTTTAGAAATCTTATTATGAAATATTTAGTAGAAATACCAGATTTTACTCCCCAAGATTGACCATTCTCTCCCTCCCCTCCTTTTTTTCTCTCTCTCTATGTAATTTCTATGTACTGTATGAACAGGCAGGTGCATATTTTGATAATGGGGTATCCACTGAGCCATCTGTTTTTATTGGCCCTGTCCTAATTTCAGTGGCCATCTAGTTGTGGCATCTATAAGTGCCTGTGGGTGGGAGGTGTGTGTCTGACTGAATTCACAGTTGGGATATTCCAAGCGTATGTGTCTAAATTGGAAATGAGTATACTTTGTTACTGGTTTAATGATGATCACGTTTTCTGTATGTAAGCAGAGACTGCTTTTTCGTTTCCCGTCCACCCAGACCTGAATAATCACACAGAAACTATATTAATTATACCACTGTTTGGCCAATGGCTCAGGCGTATTTCTAAGTAGCTCTTATATCTTAAATTAACCCATTTTTATTAATAATAGATAGTATAAGTTGTGTGAAGTTGCCATGAAGCTGTCGCTTATAGGTAAGGTTTTGGTATCTTTTTCTTGGCAGCTACATGGTGTCGACCTGACTCTGCCTTCTTTCTTCCTCTGTCTCTGCTTGGATTCCCCACCTTGTTATATTTTGCCCTGCCATGGGCCAAAACAGCTTCTTTATTAAGCAATGGTAATAAAAACACATTCACAGCCTACAGAGGGGAAACCCACATCATTTATGGCTTCCTGGGCCCTTTAAATGTCTGAAGAATGAATACTGTATTCTCTAGAAAATGAGAAAATAAAAGTGTAATTTAAATGGAAAAGGCTGGTGTTCTACAAATACCAGTGATGACAATAAACAAAGAAAGAAACAAAACCTTAGTGCTGATAGTATAAGTTGTGTGAAGTTGCATCAGGCAGTTTTCATAGAACAGCACTCTGTCAGGAATTTGTTGTGAGTCATCCTCAGGTCTTGATGGAAACACTTTGTTGTTCATATGAGTAGATTAATACTCAGCGTTTTGATTTTTTAATCTTAGTAATTGAGACTAGCAATAGAGCAGAATGCATTTAGTTATTTTAGAATACTATTTTGCAGTTAGAACACTTGAAAACAAATACTTTATATGAATTTGTAATAATTAATGGTGCTTTTAAAATAATCTTTTAATACTTATTAGTATAAAAAACATTTTATTATGACATTTTTGGTACAAAATTAGTTTTTGTTGCCGCCTGCCTGCTCTTCATTTTCATGTAAGCTTCCAGCCCCAATATTTTCCTTTCTTTTCATGTCACATGTGTCCTTTGCCCCTTCCCAGTCAGCATCTCTTGTTTCCTTTTTGTGATCTCCTTTAGAAATGTGAAGATTTTCTTTGTTTGTCCACAGAAACGTGCTAAGGGGCAAGTGTTGTTTGACAAAGTATGTGAACACCTCAATCTCCTGGAGAAGGACTACTTTGGGCTTCTATTTCCGGAAAATGCTGAGCACAAAGTAAGTGACTTTAATTTTATCCTTTTAGGAAGTAAGTACTCTTATCTTTCTAATCAGTTAATTTCAGAATAAATTTAACTTTAATTTACATGCTTATCATGCGGTTTTGGGAAATATTTAAAAATAATTATGTGAGAGAGTCACGCTTTTTGGCATTTTGGGTGTATAATGCTTTCTCATCATAAACAGGTGGAATTGAATGTTTTCCTTTCTTAATTGAGACTGAAAAACATGAGTTTAAAATTATATAAAAGCGTTAACTCTAAAATTCACAGTAGAATCAACTTATGTAATGAATTGTTGAGGGGAAAGTACTTCAAATTAAAAGATTTAGTGGTGGGAAAATTGATTATCTAACATGAAGATTATCTTTTAAATTAATATTATCAAGTCATGTCCCAGTTTTGCCTTATGGTGCCAAATACAGAGGCCAGCCAAGTAGACTCATTTTGCCTACATACAGATGTGCACTCATCTGCATAGTAGTAATAACTAATAGTTATAATAATAATATAATAATAATGTATTAATATAATAATAATATAGTAATAATAAGCCTGAGCTCAGGGGCGTGGGTGCACAGATGCGTCGGAGTAAGAGGACCCTTGAGTACTTTGTATGGCAAAGTTACTCCTACCTCAGTTAGTTTTTGGGCTGTTGGGGGCAGAAAAGGTGGTTGGGTAGCTCTCTCAAGTGGTTTGTTTGACCAACCACTGCTGGATTGATCTGGGTAGTACTTTTACCTAATGTCAAAGAGTGTGCTGAGAACGTGTCTACTCTCAGAGTTTTTTCAAAACATTAAGCAAGAGCATTGGGTGATCTGATCTGAAGTTCATACTAATTTTATAGAACTTAGAGCATAGGGTTGTCTGTGATCTGAAGCTCATATTAATTTTATTGGACTTCAGAGTCTTTCAGTTTCACAGGTCAAGTAAGGATGGAAACATTAACCCTTCATGACAGAAGTAGGCCTAATCTGTAGCTGTCAGCATTAATAGGAAAAGGGCTTTCCTCTTCTGCTTCACTTTCTGTGTGTCTAGATTTGGTGTGGGTGAGAAGATGCTGATTGTAGGAGTGAAGAATGTAAGTTTGTCCTTCCCTACAGAGGAAGCCTGTTTAGTCTGTTAGATTGTTGCTGTGGAACGTCTGCCGTAGGGTGTACAGAGCTCTCAGTTACAGTGAAAGAGGCTTCTGTCTAACACCCGGCGTTCATATCTTAGTCAGTAGAGCACAGTAGTCGTTAGAGGAAGCATAGTGTGCATTGTCACATGCCTGCACAGTATCAGTGTTTGTGTTTACATATTCCAGTAATGAAATAAAGGGTTTTAGTTTTAAGCATGATAATTAAATGCAAATTAAATATTTTCAACTTTCTCAGCTTTAAATCCCTGGTAGTAATTTGTAGTTTAATTCTACCTTTAGACTAAAGATAGAATTTCTAAAGATCCCTGTGAGAGCACCCTGCTCGCCCCCACCCTGGGCGGGCTGTCTCCTACCATCCTTCTCTCCACAGCTCAAGGGAGGTGGGTTAACAGTAGCCCCTGTTACCAACATATGCAGTACAAACCTTATTTATGTGCTGCTTTTTCTCCTCATTACTCTGATTGTATCTGAAAGTAGGATGATGAAATCTAGTGTGAGATGGAGAGCTGTGTGATGACAAGGTCCAAGATTGGGCTCTGGAAGGGGACAGCCAAAGTCTGGGAGGGTAACATTGTTACCGCAGACACTAGGAAGGGGCTGGGAATACAGCCCAGAGGTCGATACTTGGCCTCTTTCCTGTAAGAATATGTAAGACTAGACTGTGGTGGACTTACTAGCATTCTCATTGAAGGAAAGATGCCAGTGCTTGAAGGAGGAGTCTAGCATTCTTCACTTAACTTGGTGGTTAGTGTTTGCCTATGAAATGTCAGATGAAGATGCTTGTAAAATTAGATGAACACTTTTTTAGTACTAAAGTTTTAACTAAAGCTTCAAGAGCATGCAGATAGGTGTCCTTCGTGAGGCAGCTTTTCAAGAGATAAATGTTCAATTATAGTTGAGTATATAAATTATATATTTATGTGACTGTAATGTTCATATTGCTTAGATTTTTAGATACCTTACTGTTTATATGTAACAACTATGTATAGGCAAAATCCAGTCCTCAAATTCATTTAGGTAAAAGAACTTTCCTTCTTCCCAGTGTAACTGTGTATAGTCTCTTATTTTTCTGCAGAAAATTATTGTCATACTAATTTAGCTTCATCAGTCCAACTTGGAAGTTCTTGAGGTTTTCATTATAGGAAACAGGGGTGTGTCTTTCTTTGTTGTGTGTGTGCCAAGGACATGCTCGGCCACTTTTCTAGATTTCCAGCTCTCTGGTTCTTTTTCTTGATAAATACCATGTGTTTTTAAAGAAGTTTCAGGTACTTACTTCAGCCTTTTGTAATGTGGAAGTTAGGCAGAGCTGTAAGTATTTTATATAACAAATTGTCATGAGGGACTATCTAAACTGTCTTTGGTTTTGCTGTAATATTATATCAGTTGTGACACTGAGTTGGAAGCCTTTTAGTTCATTTTGATTATGAAAATGTGACATTGTTAGTGTCTAAAATTTTAAGTGTCTGTTGAAAAGTCTTCACTTTTCACTTTCACTGTAGAAAATGTTAAAAGTATATAGAATCAAACAACATGTTATTTTATAGAGAATTACAAGTATAAGTAGGTTTTTTAAATTCATGTCTAAGTGAATTCATCATAAAGATACTGGACTCTCAGAGGAAGAGCAAAGAAAGAGATATCTTGATTTAGGGAGCCATTCTGGGGCTAGCAAAAAAACTGGCACTAGGGAAATTCTCAGGAGTCCATAAGAATAACCCAGCTAAGACCCTAAGCCATAGTGGAGAGAGTGGCTGAACTGACTTTCCCCTCTAATCAGATTGACGACTACCTTAATTGTCATCATAGAACCTTCAACTAGCAACTGCTGGAAGCAGATGCAGAGACCCACAGCTAAGCACTGAGTCTCCGGAGTCTAGTCCAAGAGAGGGAGGAGCGATAATAGGAGCAAAGGGGTCAAGGCCATGATGGGGATACCCAGAGAAACAGCTGACCTGAGATAGTGAGAGCCCGCTGACTCTGGACTGATCACGGGGGAACCTTCATAGGACCAAACTTGACCCACTGTATGTGGGTGACAGTTGTGTGGCTGGGACAGTTTGTGGGGCCACTGTCATTGGGACCAGGATTTATCCCAAGTGCTTGAGCTGGTGTTTTAGAGCCCATTCATTTTGGAGGGATACCTTGCTCAGCCTAGATACAGGGGGAGGGCCTTGGTCCTGCCTCAAAGTGATGTGTCAGGCTTCATTGACTCCCATTGGGAAGCCTTACCGTCTCTAAGGGTTGAATAGGATTGGGGAAGATGGGAGGAGAAGGAGAAGGGGAGGAAGTGGGAGCTGGGATTGTTATGTAAAATGAGAAAAGACTTAAAAAATCTAAATTTAATAATAAAAAACAAAATAAATACATTTTTAAAAAAGATACTGAACTCTCTTTAAAGAGAAAAAAATAGTCTTAAATTTTTATTGTTAATAGTGCTTGGCATTTGGCCCAGGCATTATATGTCATTTTGCTATAAGTCATATTGCAAGAAGTACTTGTTAGAAGTATAGTTATCTAAGCTTACTTTATGTAGATTAAAGCAGTTGTCTAGTAGTCAGAGTATATCTTCCCAGAAGTAGAACCAAAAGCTCATAGTAAACTCTTTGTACATATAAACTAACTTTAAGCAAGAGTCTACATTTATTTCATTTAAACTTTAATAATCCCCCATTCTCCAGATTTATATATATATAGTAAGTTTCGCTGTGACGTGGAAAGCCGGCACCTTTCCTCTTGATGCCATCTTTAGACTCCTGTTAGACCTGT
Organism: Arvicola amphibius; assembly: GCF_903992535.2. Taxonomy (NCBI): domain Eukaryota; kingdom Metazoa; phylum Chordata; class Mammalia; order Rodentia; family Cricetidae; genus Arvicola; species Arvicola amphibius. The sequence goes on from NC_052054.1 coordinate 33,313,829, forward strand.
ATGGTTAAGTGTGCATAGTAAAGGGATCTCGCTCAGCACTATATATTTTTGTAGACGAATGGAGATTTAAGACAGAACTACTCTCATCATTTCAACTTTTGCTGCTATAAGGTGAATTAGTTTGAAATTGTTAAATAATAAGCCAATCTGAGGCTTCCTGAACATAAATGAAGACATGGGCAAACTTTGGTTGGGAGTGAGGGAATCAAACTCTGAAATCTTTAGATTTAGCCTGAAGAGTAATGTGAAATTGTCAAGTAGTAGAATTTTGTTTTACTCAGGTAAATATTGTGATTTCTATTTTGCTGTTGAGGAAATTGAGGCTTAATGGGGACCAGAAATGTTTTTTAAGACATAGAATTAATGGTAAATGAGTGTTTGATTCCACTTATTTCTAAACTCAAAGTGTGTTCGTGGTTCTCTTAGCCAGTACTTTCTTGTAAGAAGGCTACATCCTTATGTTTCCTGAGGGGAAGGTGTACATGTTTATACTTGCGTACTTCAATGTGTCCACTTGCTGCCATCTTTAATCTTGTTATCTTATCTCCTTTGTTCACTGATGCCATTTTCCTTTTTTTTTTTTTTCTTTTTTCTTTTTTCTTTTTTCTTTTGGTTTTTCGAGACAGGGTTTCTCTGTAGCTTTTTTAGACCCTGTCCTGGAACTAGCTCTTGTAGACCAGGCTGGCCTCGAACTCACAGAGATCCGCCTGCCTCTGCCTCCCGAGTGCTGGGATTAAAGGCGTGCGCCACCACCGCCCGGCCCATTTTCCGTTTTTTGATGTGTCTTAGGCATCATTTATCCTTTCCTTAAGTGTCAACCCAGAGAAGTTGATTTTTATTATTTCATTTTTTTGTTTGTTTGCTAAGTATGGTGGTACACACATGTACTTTCCCTGCACTTGGGAAAGTGAGACCAGAGGGTTGGGAGTTCCAAGACTAACTTGAAACTGTACAGTGAGGCCCTATCTTAAGAATCAAAACACAACAGAAAAAGTAGTTTATACTTGTTTATGTATAATTAGTAATCTTGAGAAACACTTAGATTTCATAGTAAATATGTAATTTCATATTACGTTAGGATGTACAAGAATATTTTATTTTTTGCTTGAAAATTTATGATCAGACAAATTATATATCAGTCATAATCTAATTCAAATAAAGATAATTCAAATAAAGATAAATTTAATAAAATAATGTGTAATCATTTAAGATGACTACATCATGGAGAGGAAGGAAGCGGAAATGGAGAAATGCCAGTAAACAGGTATTGATTTTTAATACTTAATGTTAAGTTCCTAAAAGTGCTAAGTAATCTAGAGAATATGAACTATATAGCCTAGCCAGCTTTTCACAGCTGTAGGCTCAGGGAGTATGCAGGACCGCCTGCTTCCTTGGGAGGACTAGAACTCGCAGAGTGCAAGTCAGTGTGGTTAGGAAAGGAAACCAGGTAGGCGCATGGAAAGAGTGACTTCTGCTGCTTAGTCCTATTGTGGAAACAGCCTTGTGGTCTCTGTGTAAGGATCTTGTGCTGTGTGGTTTTTATTGGGAAGAGGGAACCTCAGTTGAACTGCCGTGATCAGAATGGCCCATTACCATTAATTAGTCTTGTCTTTTAGTCTTGATTGGTGTTTGATGTGGGAAGGCCAGCCCACTGTGGGCAGCACCATCTATGGGCAGGAGGGTGTGAGCTATTTAAGAAAGCTAGCTGAGAATGAACCAGTGAGAGCCAGACAGCAAGCCATAAGCAGTATTGCTCCATGGTCTCTTCTCTGGGTCTTGATTGAGTTCCTGCTTTGACTTGCCTCATTGATGGATTGTAACTTTTAAGTGTTAGCCTTATAAACACTTTCCTCCTGGTGCTTTTGTCACTGTTTAGTATAGCAACAGAAAAGCAAACCAGAACAGAGTTGGCATAAGAAGCCACAGCAGCCTTCCCTATGTCTTGACAGGCAGTGTTGTTGGAAGTGGCCTAAGGGTGACTGTCCCAATTTGGCTTGCCATCTTGTTACTCATGTTTGTCTAGATCTGTAAACTCCTCCCTCTGCTCACTAGATCAGGTAATTTGGAGAGATGAGTGCTTCGGGTAAGGATGGAAGGTGCGATAGCTGGGACCTAGGGTCAGTCTGTGGGATTGCAGAAGATGATGTTGCTTTCCATCGTTCTTTCCTGGAACACAGGTACCCTTTGCTTCTCTTTAGCAGGCATCTATGTGAACTTATCCTTAAGGACCCTGGAGGTTTGGGAGGTCTGTCTCTGAGGCCAGCAATGCTCCCTTACTGTCTTTATGTGTTTATGCTATAAGGGAATCTTGTTATTTGAGTTTGCACTAGTGCTCTCTGATTCCATTTTCTTCATGTGGTTGTTGCTTCCTTGTTTTCAACGCCACACATTTAACCTTCCTTCTCCTTTCCCCAGCCTTAGTCCAACCTGGGCTAGAAGCTGAATGATGTGCTTTTCTTGGTCTTGTGCACTTAGTATAGTTGCCATTTGTGAGTCAACTGTGTAGGGCAGCAGCTGCAGGACAAGGAAGCTGAATGCTGTAATTTTTTCCAAGTGGAAAATAGAGCCGCTTCCTAACATGGCACTAGAGGTACCATTACAGGGTCCCACTGGGCCCTCACATCAATGCACCATGCAGCTGGGACACCAGTAATAATGAAACTGGGCCATGCTCTGGTGACTCTTTAATGACAGCTTTGAATATGACCAGTGTTAAAACAGAGACACATATACCTTAGATCCTTGCTGTCAGAGTTTAGACTGTGAATTGTGTAGTAAAATCTGAGGGCTACTTTAAAAGGATGCTGTTGTTAATACTTTTTAATAGTGTATCATGTTCTGTTGCATCATTTCAATAGATTGACAGTTAATTACTTACTATGTATCAACAGATATTTTATTCTTGCTGTATGGGAATAAAATTGTATTTAAATACAAGTGTTATAACACATCATTTGGGATACTTGTTAAAACTAGACTTATTTGCTGTAAAGTCAGTTGTTTGAGTTAGTGTATTGTATCTCAAAAAGTATGTGTTCTGCATAAGGAAGTTGAATGAATTTCTTACTGTTAACAGTAGTGTGGGATAATACAAGTACAGGTTTTTGAAAAATTGTGGGAACTGTTTGTTTTACAGTTTGAAAGCTTTGCTATTCTTAGGTGGTTTAGAATTGGTGATGTTTTGTTTTGTTAAAAAAAATAAACAATTATTTTCATGTTTAGTTATCTCAAAACAGAAATGAGAGGCAGACGGAAGGATGTTCCTTACTTAGAATTGTGTTTTCTAACTTCAAATGAGAAAGAAAAGAAAGGAGGAAAGAAAGAAAGGATGTTAAGACCAGAAAGGAAAGTATTGTTTCTGATCTGGCATTATCTTTCAATAGCATGGAAGAGCTAGGCTGAGGGATGTGAAGACGTTGGCTTTAGAGGTTGAAATGATTGCTTTGGATCCAGGCATGTATACTCTGAGCCAGCAGTTTGCAACTCACATTTTATCCTTTTTCGTAAGAATGAACCTGAACAGCTTATTATTTCAGTGTCTGAGGGGTGATTTGTGAGTAGTTCATGTAGTAAAGATTATATTTAGATAAATTACGCCTTATCTTTGATTAATAATATTTAGATTAAATTCCAGGAAAATGAAGTACATGATATTCACCTTAAAGAAATTTTGCGCTCTCTCTCTCTCTCTCTCTCTCTCTCTCTCTCTCTCACACACACACACACACACACACACACAAAATCCCAGTATACTTAAAATGAACTTCATGAGATACAAGTTATGAACTGTAAACTGTTCCATTTGATTTTGGGGGAGAGTTCTTATGGATAACTATTTTTTTCTTCCCTCCTGCAGAGCTGGCTAGATCCCGCAAAAGAAATAAAGAGACAGCTGAGAAGTGAGTATTTAAAGAACCATACTCAAATTAATCTGTAGTATTTCTGTATATATAAAAATCTATAGGGATTAATACTATAGTAATAACAGAATACGGTGATGGTTCCGTTTTGCATGCTGAAATTAATGTTTCTGTAAGACACTTGTGGAATTGTAACTGTTTAGTTGGATATGGTGCCAGTTGCTTGCAGTCCTAACACTCAAGTGGTTGAGGTAGGGGATCATGAGCTCCAGGCCATTGTAGGCTGCACAGTGCAATCCTACCTCAAAACAACAACAACAAAACCAAAAGTATTGTGACTGTAGATAGCTTAGAGACTCTTCCCTTTCAGAAGGCTGTAGATTTATTCTTACATGTTTGTGAAATCTACTGATGTGAAGTAACAGTTTTGGGAGTGAAATGTTGTATGTTTCTGAATGTGCTTGTGTATGCTTGTATGCATGTGTACATGCACATGACAGAGGTCCACTCTTGGTTTCTTTCTTAATTACTTTCCAACTTGTTTTTTAAGATGACTTTTCTCACTCAACCTGGAGCCCATCAATTAGACCAGATTTGCCCGGCCATTGAATTTACCAATCTGCCTGACTCTCCAGTGTTTCCCTCCCCAAGCTGGGGTTCAAATGCATGTCAGTACCGTGCCCTCTTCTCACATGGGCGCTGGAGATTGAGTTCAGTCTTCATGCTTGCACAGCAGGCTTTTACTGACTGAGCTGTCTCCTCACCTTCAGATTTCACTTTTTGTTTGAGACAGTTTGCTCTGTGTATATCTCATACTTCATTGTAGCTTGGAAGTGTAGATTTTAGTTGTTAAGCATATCCTATACCTGAGAGGCACACAAGCACCTCGCTCATGTCTACTGGAGTGAATACTCCAGAAATGAAAGCTGAGCAGAGGTCTTTTTTCCAGAGCTGTCTGTCTTCTCTGTGGTCCATTCCAAAGTTCCAGGTCGCTTTACCTACCTTTGACTCTGGGTTTGCAGTTAGTGTTGGGTGTTCCTTTCCATTTTTACCACTCTTCATTGTCGTGATTTCCAAATGACCTCATGCTTCCCACTTAGCCAGCTCAGCTCCCTGCGTAGATGTGCCTCTGCACACTGCCCTGCCTAGGATAGGAGTGCCTAAACACTTAGAATTGCGAATCCATTACTTACTTCAGAGTTTGTGAATACCTGAAACAGGTAGGGAGCCAAGAGCCTGGAACGCTTATACTGGGGTGGGGTGGGGTGGGGGTGTCCGAAGAATAGTTAAGTCCCTCACAGCTCGTCTAAGACTGGGCCTGAGATCAGCCATTTCTGAGAAGTAACATGCAAAGTATTAATGATAACATTTCTACATTTTCTACTCCTTTATTATTCTAATGTCAAAACACTGAAATAGTTCTGTTTGTTCTTTTTAATCTACCTTCTGTCTCCCATGCTAGTGCCTGTTTTATATTTCTGTTTTATATTCTTTTGTTTTATATTCTTTTCTCTCTCCTCAGTAACAAAACTTAGCCTTACTATCATTTTCCCCTTCTATACATTTATTTATTTAATTTTATTTATTTGTGGGCAGGACTTCACTCTTGCCCTTGCTGACTGTGATTTCACAATACTTTATAGATTCCTGAGCGCTGGGATTATAGGAATGCACAGCTACACATGGTTTTCTGCTCTTTATTTGACCTTATCTGTTGTTCTTCTCATATCCGCTTTTGTAGATTCATCTGTTTTACCTTTTAAGAATAACTTTTTATTGGCCAGTCTTTTTGCCTTGTTTAGGACATTCTAGAATTTGAAACTTTGAGCATGAAGCTAGACAAGTTCCATGCATTCTGGAGTGATTGGCTGTCCTCTCTTTGAACTACTCTGACATCGGGTGTTCATTCCTTTCTTCTCTTTCTCCTTTGCGTTTTCTTATTCACCATTTCATCCATGATGGAAAAGCAGGGAGGAAGTAGTAGTGAGTAGACAGAACTATTGAAGAAACTGTCATAGACATCCTTTTTTTTTGTCCCTTCTGTAACTGATGTGTGCTTTTTGAAGGGTACGCCTCAGAAAGATAGAGTGCTTTTACTTTCTCTGAACCTTGATCTGCCAGGCAACCCAAAAAGAAAGAACAGGGCAATGTCCAAAATGTGGTGGTTGGCCCATAGGGTTCTTTCCTGGGTTTGCTTTATGCCACTCATTCAGAGTTGCAGGTATTTCCTGTTGGAAATCACCCTTGAGAAGAAAGCTTAAAAAGAAAGTTTGAAAACTTGACAGGAAACTTTGCAAGTAAAAGTGCTTGAAAAACTTGGAAAGCAAGACTCCTGTTGATTATGAATCATGCTCTTATGTCGTGGTTATTTTTGAAGTGTTCTTTAGAGTTATTTTGGGACGTTTGCCCTGGTGGTTTGGTGAAGGAATAGCAGTAACAATTCAGCGTGACTTTTTTAAACCACCGGAGTTTTTTAAATGGCATAGTCTCTTCCATGAATGCAGCTTAGAAAGTAGTTCCCCTGTTGCAAGTGAGAAAGAACTTTTCCTTTGATTTATCATATTAGATTTTTATAGTTAATAGGCACTTAGAAAATAGATAATTGGAATTACTTAGAAGTTGGCAAGCTTAAATGGTTCCCACTTACAATTTTCCTTAAATTTTGGTTATTTCTTAGTAATGTACCTAATAGCTGTATGTTTGAAACCTTCCTGTGGATAATACATAAATAACCCATAATTAGTTGAACTATTTTTTATGTAGCCAGGTAAAATTAGGGATAATAATTAAATTAAAAACCATTAATGTTTAATTTAAAAACACTTTAAGTGTACTTACCATAAAAATAAGTATGTGATGTAATTTCTTTGTTAACTTTAGCCATTGCATGATGTACACATATTTCATATATCCTTGGTACCATAAACATATACAATTTTTGTCAGCTGAAAATGTTTGTTTAGTGTTCTTGGATTTTGCAAATACACCCTTAAATATAGAGGTTCTAGTAAAAACTTGTGCATGTAGTTATACCCAGGTAGCTCTGTGCTAGTATTAACACCTGGAAAACAGATAAACAAGGTGCTACTGGGGAATGACAGCCTTGTTGTGACTTTACTTGATTATGGATTGGAGGTCACCCCACAGAAGGATGTGCACACACTCTCTAAAACCTGAGAAATTGTTTTCTCTTAAAGTATGTCAGGGTATTTTCCTACCCTTACTTTCCCATCATCAGGATCTCTGAACACTTCCAATATACAGACAGACATTTCCTGAATATCTACTGTGACGACTTGATCATTTTCATGGCTTGCCAACAGTGTGGAAATCCCAAGGTTGTATGTTTTGTTTTTAAAGGAATGAGGAATATTTAGCCCCTAGAAATCCCATGGGTGAAACAAGTTTATCTCAGAACTATTTCATGGAGATTATTCAATTTATTGTATCATAAATTATCATATAAAATATGTATTTATAAAAAGTAAACCTATTATCTCCTAATAGGTTTACTCTATTATAGTAATAGGTTAACTCTAATAATAGTAAACCTCTTATTCTCTAGTGGCTTACTTATATTAATTTCTAGTTTTTGAAATTTTATTGCTAATGTCTAGGTGATACTAAATTATTCTAGATAAAAAGCAAACAAACTGTGTTTTGGTAAATAATTGATGTCTTATAATTGCAGACCTTCCCTGGCTGTTCTCTTTTAATGTGAAGTTTTATCCTCCGGATCCTTCTCAATTGACTGAAGATATCACCAGGTACCTTGTATTTATGTTTTAAAATGCATCTTTGCTAATGACTGTTATTTATTTCTGTGCTCAGTTAGTATGTTTGTAACTTTAGGACTGAAAATCAAGGAAATTAAAAATGTATGGTATAAATTTTTTTGTGTGCTGTATGCATGCCTAGTGCCCACAGGTCAGATGAGGGAGTGAGTTACAGGCAGTTCTGAGCTAGCATGTGGGTGTTGAGAAGCAACTTGGGTTGCCTATAAGAGCCCTAAATGCTCTTAACAGCTAAGCCATGTGCATTCCCGCAAAGCAGTTATTAATATATATTAATCTTGTCTGAGTTTTCTGTCCTGCCCGGTTCTTGCAATCGTTAAAACCCAGAGAAATCACACATAGGCCTACATTTATCATAAACTGCTTGGCCCATTAGCTCAGGCTTCTTAATAAGTCTTATAACTTACATTAGCCCATTTTTCTTGTCTATGCTAGCCACATGGCTTGGTACCTTTTTCATTGAGGCAATCATATCTTGCTTCTTCTGCGTCTGTTCAGGACTTCAGAGGGAGCTTCCCTCTTCCCAGAATTCTCCTGTTCTCATTGACCTGCCTCTACTTCCTGTCTGGTTGTCTGCCTATACTTCCTGCCCAGCCACAGAATGGACTAATATACGTTATAAGAGTTAATACGAAGCCTGAGCTAATGGGCCAATCAGTTTATAATTAATGTAGACCTCTGTGTGATTTTTTTGGAACTTAAAGACTGTGGGAACTGGGCAGGATGAAACCCCGACAACATACTAATATAATTTTAATTTGTTTGTGTCCTTGCTTGCCTGTTATTGTGTACATGGGCGATCATGCCAGGGTACACATGTGGAAGTAAGAAGACAACTTTGTGGAGTCTGTTCTCTGTTCCCACCTTGATATGGGATCCAGGGATTGAACTCAGGTCATTTGGCTGCGAGTTCCTATAGCTACTGAGCCATCACACTAGCCTCAGAGCAACTTTCAAAACAAAACAAACCAAACATAGTAGTAAAATAGATCTTGTTCCAAATAGCTGAAGTATTGCCAGTTTCAAAACTTTATGTATGTGTGTATACATATGTATATATTTGTTTCCCTTTATATTCAAGTCATAAAATACTTAAAGAAGATATTGCTGTCAGCTTTGTTTCCTATGTTATATGTATGATTAAAGGCATATCTTTAGTATTTCAGATTTTAATGTGACAGTGTTTTCTTTTAAATAGTATGTTTGCCTGTGTTAGTTTCATTGCACAGGTATCATATAGACATTTATTGCTGAGATTGGAAAAATGGCAAGTGTTTTGTTTTTACCTTGCCACCTGTTGCTAAATACCAATACACTACTGTGCTGAGTAATTACTATTCATCTTTTAACCTTGACTTGATTCAGTTAGCTTCAGCTAGTAAATAATAAATAGTTTTTCTGGCTGCTTAGTGAGTTGCTTTTAGGGCATAATCTCTGGTGTATTGGCATGTCAGGGATAGAGGTTCTCTGTCAGAGTGCCTTTTAGCCATGAATTTAATGGAGTTATGATGCAGTGCCGTCTGTCATACATGCCCCTTCTTGCAGTAATCTGGGGATGATAATCTATGGTGACTGCAACTTTATTACACTGGCATATGTTGAGTTTCCTGTTCAAGTAAAGTAGTGCTTGAGAAGTTTCCCATTCTGTGGCGGGAAGAGCAATAGGGTCTGCTATGCTGCTGAAACTGCAGTGTGTAGCATGACTAGCCATCTACTTGAGACCTGCTGATATCCCGATTGAATCTTCACTGTGAGTTGACCTTTTGATGGTCCAGCTGGGAACACTATTCAGAATGAAGTCTCATACCATGTAAAGAAAATAGAGCTGGGAAATTCAGAAAGTTCTCGTCACTTTTTGTTTGAAAATTTTAGGACGTGACTCTGAAAGTGGGAGTACTAGCATGTGAGGTTGAGGGACATGTAACAGAGCAGGAAGTACCGTGGGTGTCAGTGCTGTAAAGTGGAGAGCTAGCACAACTATCCCAGGAGTTAAGGTACAACCTGGGATCCAGCTTCAGATTCAGTTTTCTAGAGAAGGTCAGTTATGTTTGTGTGGTTCTAGAGGCCAAGGGAACATAAACTTCCTTAAAAAGAGAGCTTTTGGCTGCATGAAAATGCTCAATATCAACGAAAAGACTCATTTATTTAGAAAGCTGTAGAACAATTGCCAGTGGTTGCGTGAATTCTTTGCTAAGTGTGGGACTGTGATGATCCTGTCCCTTGTGGGATAGACCCTCTAGAAACTCAGGTCTAACTAAATTGAACCTGGTGTGGGGAGCCAGAGTGCTCTCTGACTCACCAGAGTGGGGCCTGGCCTGGAGCCCGTGCTTTACTTAGCTGTGGGGTAGAGAGCAAGGAAAGGGAGAAAAATGGGTCCTACAGCCACTTAGACACAGTCAACACACGGAGAAAGAAGTCGGCCTTTACTCGGAAGGCCAGCCCTAGAAAGATATTTTAAATGAAATCACTGCTGTTTATTTCAAGGTCATATAATGGTGCAGTGATACCATTCAGTCATTGACTGCAGATAGCTCTTGTGATTATACCTACCAGCTAGGATTCCCAGGCTGCATGCCAGCTGTATTTATATACCTAACTTTTACTCTCGTCTTCAAAGACTTGGCTTTGCTAAGGCCTCACATGAGCCTCAGGCAAGTATAGGAACTTGCTTAGGACTGCAGATCAGCTCTTACGAAGTCCAAGTGCTAGCAAGGGTTTCAATGCAGAGTTAGTATGATTGTTGTTAAAGGCATTTCAGGAAAAGAAGACATTAGTATGAAAATGGTAGAGATGAACAAAAGTGAGTGACTACCATTTTTTCTTTCTTTTTTAATATTTTTTTATTTATTATGTATACAATATTCTGTCTGTGTGTATGCCTGCAGGCCAGAAGAGGGCACCAGGCTCCATTACAGATGGTTGTGAGCCACCATGTGGTTGCTGGGAATTGAACTCAGGACCTTTGGAAGAGCAGGCAATGCTCTTAACCTCTGAGCCATCTCTCCAGCCCCCACTTGTAGTGTGAAGCGGCGGGGCTGCGTCCCGCCACCAGCCGCCGGCTAGCTTTACACCCGAAATAATTACACGGAAACTGTATTCTTTTAAAACACTGCCTGGCCCATAGTTTCAGCCTCTTATTGGCTAATTCTCATATCTTCCTTTAACCCATATTTAGTAATCTGGGTAGCACCACGAGGTGTGCCTTACCAGGAGAGATCTTAACCTGCGTCCATCTCGGAGAGGAGCAGCATGGAGCCTCACCACGCGACTGCCTGAAGCGTCTCCCCCACTCTACTTCCTTGTTCCCACAATTCTGTTCTGTCTACTCCACCTACCTAATTTTCTGTTCTCTTAAAGGGCCAAGGCAGTTTTCTTTATTAATAATGAAAGTAACACATAAACACTCCTCCATCATTTCCCCTTTTTCTGTTTAAACAAAAAAGAAAGGCTTTAACTTTAACATAGTAAAATTACACGTAACAAAACAGTTATCAAGCAAGTATTACAGTTACAATATTTAAATCTATTTTATCTTTTATCATAACTAAGGAAAGCTATAACTATCTATTTATTCTTCAACTCCATCAAAGACTCCAGAAGGATATAATGCTACCTAAGTAAACAAGAAATAAGTAACTTATAAAACTCTAGAAATGACAGAGACAACTCGCTGCCTGGACAGTCACCCAAAGTTCCTCTGTACTGTTGGGGCATCCATCTTCAGCCTTCAGGCCCATAGTGTCCAGCAGACTTTTTCATGAAGTAGGAAATTCCAAAGACAGTTCAGTCACTTTCTGCTGTGTCCTGCAGAACGTCTCGCAGACTCTTTCATGAATCTGAACCCCGAAAGACCATCTCACCTTTAGGCAAGTTCAGCAGTCCTCTCTCTGCGGGTTCTTTGTGTCCAGTTTATGGAACAGTCCAGCCAAGAGCAGTTTCTTGCCCAAATGGCTAACAAACTCCATAAGTAGCCTCTTCGATGCCCATCTTCCTCTCGAAATAGATTGGTGCTGCCAGGAGCAGACGTGTCTCATTGTCATGAAAAACCCTAAGTTATTAAAACATTAAATGCCATATTCTGCAGTCTTTGAAAGATATGAAGAATGTCTATCTAACTGAAATATATCTCTACATATCTAGAAAATCTAATAACATGACTATAAGCTTAACTATTATCAATGATTATCCATTAACAACCTATATTTCCTAATTATACATTACAATTTTTAAAATGAACTACAATCACAATAGCTTAATCAAGATCAGAAATACATATACATATAACAAAATTGACCTTAAAATCTATACCAATGCAAATTCATATCTATATCATCTCCCCCTTTAAATGTAAAAGAACATTTATAAACAATATTTGGGAAAATGGGCGCAGTTTTTCTCTCCAAACTGCTTCCTGCTGAATGGGGGCGCTGTTATTTAGGTCTTTCATGGTGTAACCTGTGTGCTAGGTTCCTCTCAGTTGGCAGTTGAGTGAAGTAATTTTTTGAAGATGTTCACAGCAACCTTTCAGGAGGGCGTGGTCTATCATACCATATTGGGATAGAAGCAATCCACAGAGTCTCGTCCTCTGTGAAAACAAAAGAAGAAACTCTTTTCCAAAGCATCATGTTCTTAGATCCAAATCCTGAAGTCATACCGTTAAGATGTCCATTCTGATCTAGCCTGGCAGCCCATATAATGAAATGTCTCTCTGTACTTAGCTCCTTTACAGTCAAAAAAATCAAAGAAAACACAACAAAATACATAATCCAGACTCTCTGTGAATTTTCCATTTTTACGTGGCTTATTTTTACTCTATCATTTTACTTCTTTTAATCTATAACTATCTATATTCTGTCTCTTTAAAGACTTTAACCTTTTTTTTTTAAGGCATTAACTTTATTCTCTATATTTTCTTTTTCTCTCTTTTAAGCCTACGTGAGCCATTTAAAGGCCTTCTATGTCTGAATCTTTTCTATTGTGAATCTGTAATTTTTTTACTGTCGAGAAACTTGTTTGATTTGAGCCTTTACATTTCTAAGCGCTTAAGACTCTAAGCTGTGACATTCCTAGGTCAAAAACAGGTACTGTGAGCTTGCCACGCCCAGTCCAACATGGTGGAGCCGCTTATGACTCTGAATCGGTTGCAGCTCTGAGCTGCAGAGCAGCATGCTGCTCTGAATGTTGGCTCCACCTCTCTCCAATTTCAAAATGGAGGACGTACCATTTTCTGCTAGCTCTGGGGCTGCCAGGTAGGAGCCACACTCAGCACTTTAATTCTGAGACTGAGTGTGCGGCACAGAAACTCTTTTCATCCAAGTTACAATCAAATCTGACACGCAGAGCACTGTGCAGTCTGAAAACATCTCCCTGTATGGCGGCAGAAATCCGCCATGTTCTCCCGCTCGCCTAAGCCTGATTCTGCCATCTGCCCAGGTGCAGGCGGGGAGCAGTGAGCCATTGGCATGGTCTCAGAGTACTTTTTTTCCCGATCCCAAGCAGGCACACAAACATCCAGTCCATAAAAGCCACTGAAATGCTTTATAGCCAGAATTTGCACTGGCAGCACAGCACCAGGAAGCCGCGTTTTAAAATGACTCAGCTTTTTCTCTGCCGCTATTGCAGAAACAGAAAATCTCTCTACGGCACGTCCAGGCAAACAGCAGAAAGCTGTGTTAAACTCTCTCTCTCCTTTATTTAAAGCTTTTTCAGGTTTTTAAGTGGATTTAGTCACCACGTTGGAGCGCCAATCTGTAGTGTGAAGCGGCGGGGCTGCGTCCCGCCACCAGCCGCCAGCTAGCTTTACACCCGAAATAATTACACGGAAACTGTATTCTTTTAAAACACTGCCTGGCCCATAGTTTCAGCCTCTTATTGGCTAATTCTCATATCTTCCTTTAACCCATATTTAGTTAATCTGGGTAGCACCACGAGGTGTGCCTTACCAGGAGAGATCTTAACCTGCGTCCATCTCGGAGAGGAGCAGCATGGAGCCTCACCACGCGACTGCCTGAAGCGTCTCCCCCACTCTACTTCCTTGTTCCCACAATTCTGTTCTGTCTACTCCACCTACCTAATTTTCTGTTCTCTTAAAGGGCCAAGGCAGTTTTCTTTATTAATAATGAAAGTAACACATAAACACTCCTCCATCACCCACTTTTTCTTATAAATGATTGCTGTCAAGATATCTATTCTCCTTTAATCTCGGCACTCTGGAGGCAGAGGCAGGTGAATCTCTGAGGTAGAGACCAGCCTGGTCTACAGAGTGAGTTCCAGGGCAGCCAGTGCTACACAGAGAAGCACTGTCTTGAAAAGCAGCAACAACAACAAGAAACAATGTCTAGTCTCTTAAGTTTTAGACTTAGTTTGGTAGGCAAGCCACCTGTGTAGGAGCTCAGGGAGCAGAATAGAACTTCATATTATAGAAAGGCTATTTTTGCTGTGAATATAAATAGTTCCAGTATCAACATATGTTTGCAGTGGAATATTAAAATTTAGGAATTGAGGGTGTTAACTAATGTTTCTTCTCCATCCTTTTCTCTTCCTCTTCTTCACAGATATTTCTTGTGCCTTCAACTGAGGCAGGACATCGCATCTGGACGCCTGCCCTGTTCCTTTGTGACTCATGCTCTCTTGGGATCATACACACTGCAGGCTGAACATGGAGACTATGACCCAGAAGAGTATGACAGTATCGATCTTAGTGACTTCAAATTTGCCCCAGGCCAGACCAAGGAGATGGAAGAAAAGGTGGCAGAACTGCATAAAACTCACAGGTCTGTTGATGTGCTAGCTGGAGAGATCAATGCGATGACAGGTAGACATAGTTTGTAATACTCACTCGATGCTCAAGGACAAGTTTTTAGTTTATTTACTTTATCCTTCTGGAACTTGCCCAGAACTGATAGATATAACCTGCAGCTCTTGAGATGCTCTTTTATTGTTCTTCTTACTGTAACACGGAGATTATGTTCTCGAAACTAAACTCCTTTTATCAGACTAATGTGCATTCCCATATGACACTTCCTTCTCTGTCCTGGCCTATCCTTAAGAGATACACAGGAAGTAGACTTGTGTACACTGGTTTTGCACTTACTTGACATTTCTTCTGCTTATTAGTGTCTTTATTACTGTATTTTATAAGAAGGTCAGGGTGGTAGTGGGGATAGATGATATCAAAGCACAGTGTATATGTGTTTTGAAAATATTTTTAAAATGCTAGTAAGGAATTGAAGCATCTGGTTTTGAATTAGAAGTATAGATGGTGATGGGTATGGGATAGCCGAAGTGTGCAGCTGTCCCCACAAGCCACAGACAGTGTTCCTTTGGTTTTAGTGGTGGTTACTTAAATAACTTGAATGTTATGTATACCTTGAATACTTTGATATTTCTGTCAATATGGAGTTTTACATGGGTTTTTAAAAATCTCTCTAAGCTACAAAATTTTCAAAGCCACAATTTTATTAAATATTGACTAAAATTGTTTGAATAACTTTCAGAGATTTAAAATGCTTAAGGGGCCTTAATACATTTTGACTTTATTTTTAAGAATGAAAAAGATCAGTATTTGACTTTTATTTCTGTATTTAAATTCTACTCAATACACATTTATTCTGTCACTCAGATTTGAATTGCTTGGTATAAAATGCTATGTTGGAAATGAAGACCGTTGGGTCAGAGACCCGTTAGCTTATATTGTACCCATTATTGCCCAGGCCTTTCCTCAGTGAGAAAAATGGAAAGCACCATTTTAAGGTTAGAGTTGGTAAGTGTAGAAGTCTGCCTCCTTGACATGTGCAGGTTAAGAGTGAATGCCTGTAATGGGAAAGGTGGAGGTAGAGCTGACGCTTGCTGCTTACTCCACTTTACTACAGGCTTGGCTGTCACTGTACACTCCCAACTCTCCAATCCCACACACTTTTTAATCTGCTTTGGGCGTGTTTGCATCTCCTGGTAACATAGTTTCTTTTGATTCTCAGGGGCTTATCTCCAGCACAAGCTGATACTCAGTTCTTAGAAAATGCAAAGAGGCTTTCCATGTATGGCGTTGACCTGCATCATGCCAAGGTATTGTAAATTCAGTGGGAATAGTGTTATTCCACTTTAGTGACTGAAGTTCTAGGAAATCTCTAGTTTCGCAAGGCCTGGTTCATTGTGGAAGAGGCTGTTTGCCTCCATTGAGGGTCTTTACTATTTCCTGGTGACGACTCAACAGAATTCCTGGTGTGGGAATCGCTTGTCCTCTCCCTCCTTCGTTCTTCTCTCGCCGGTGCTGTAATGAAGGCCCCTTTGAGAGTTCTTGCCACAAAACTGCCTTTGGTAGCCTTTACTCCTTACCTTGCAGTTCTGGTTCATGCTGTGTCCCAGCTTCTGCTAGACCACTGGTTCTTAACCTGTCGGTTGTGACCGCTTTGGGGGTTGAAGGACCTTTTTATAGGGGTCACCTAAGATCATCAGAAAACACAGACATTCATAATGGTAGCAACATTACAGTTATGAAGTAGCACCGAAAATAATTTCACGATGGGGTCAGGACAACTTGAAGAACTGTTTTAAAGGGTTGCAGTATTAGGAAGGTTGACAACCACTGTGCTAGGCCAGCTGCCCCTGTCTTGGCTACTTGTCTTTTCCTCACCTCTTTTGTTTGTTTGTTTGTTTGTTTTTGGTTGAGGAAGCAGATCTTGAAGCACGAAAGGGCCAGAAGCCACATAGGCATGCCCTGGCTTCAGGTCATGAAGCTCCACAGACTAATTGGAGAAGTAGTGCATAAATGGAACAGTGGAGACAGAAATGTGATAGAAATGGTGGGGTTGATTGGGCAGATGCAACTGGCTTCACGATCCTTCCTAGAGTGGTGAGACTTGAGGAGGAGGAGAGGGAAAGTGATAGACAGGTTTGGTTTGTCCAGAGTTGGCATCCAAGAGATGCTCCCTGTCCTGCAGTCACACACATAAGTGTCAGAAGTTGTAGAAGGAGCTGCTTGCTGCATCCCGCTTTACACCCGAAATAATTACACGGAAACTGTATTTTTTTAAACACTGCTTGGCCCATTAGCTTTAGCCTCTTATTGGCTAACTCTCACATCTTGATTAACCCATATTTAGTAATGTGTGTAGCACCATGAGGTGGTGGCTTACCAGGAAGATTCTAGCCTGCATCCATCTTGGAGAGGAGAGTCATGGCGACTGCCTATGGCGACTGTCTGAAGTGTCTGCCTGACTCTGCTTTTTTTCCTCCTACAGTTCTCTTCTGTCTACTCCGCCTACCTATGTTCTGACCTATCAGGCCAAGCAGGTTTTTTTTATTGATTAACTAATGAAACAACAGATATACAGATGACCCTCCTCCTTCAAGAAGTAATTATAGGTGCCTCCAGGAAGCTCCCACCCAGAAATATCTTCCCTTTCTAGGCCTCAGATTAGTAGTTCTTGATTTTGTGTTATACTTAGTATTTGCAAATGACCCTTTTATCTTTCGTGGCTTTATTTAAAATATATTTTTTAAAGATTTATTTATTTATTATGTATACAACATTCTGCCTCCATGTGTGCCCGCACGCCAGAGGAGGGCGCTAGATCCCAGTACAGATGGTTGTGAGCCACCATGTGGTTGCAACTCAGGACCTCTGGAAGAGCAGCCAGTGCTCTTAACCGCTGAGCCATCTGTCCAGCCCCTATTTAAAATGTTTTTATTGTAAAATAGTATATTAAATTTAGCATAGAAAATAGAGCCAAACAGAAGAAAATGAAAATCACTTGAATCTCTGTAGAAAGTTAATGTTTTGATGCATTTTCTTGCTTGGTTTGTCTATCTCCATCTATCTGTCTGTCTGTCTGTCTGTCTGTCCATCCATCCCTATCTATCTATCCACCTCTCTCTCATTCTTTATCTCTCCATCCATCCATCCATCCATCCATCCATCCATCCATCCATCCACTTATTTTATTACTTTTGTTTGTTTTTGTTTTTTTCAGCCTCTGAGGACTTTAGGTCTTAGGCTTCATTGTCTTTCTTTGGTTGTTGTTGTTCTGCTTCCTCCTCCTTTTCCTTCCCCCTCCACCTCTTTGTTCTTCCTCTTTCTCTTCCTCCTCCTCCTCCTCTTCCTCCTCCTCCTCCTCCTTCTCCTCCTCCTCCTCCTTCCCCCCTTTCTTCTTCCGCCTTCCTTTCTTCTTCTTCCTCCTTCCTTTTTCTTCCTCCTTCTTCTTTTTTTCAGCTTTTGACACAAAATTTTTCTGTATGTCAGCCTTGGCTGTCTTGGAACTCACTCTATAGACCAGGCTGTCCTTGAACTCAGAGATCTCCCTGCCTCTGCCTCCCGAGTGTTCTTTGGTTTCTTAAGGCAGGGTTTCTTTATGTAGCCTAGGCTGTTCTGGAACTAGCTCTGTAGACAAGGCTGACTTGGAACTCACAGAGATCTGTCTGTCTCTGCCTCCCGAATGTTGGGAATAAAGATGTGTGTAGCCACCATCTGGCGATTTTAGGCTTCTTTAAATAAGATTTACTCCGAATGTCATTGTTAGTTTTATTTTGAAGTAGGGCCTCTCTCAGGTAGCTCTGGCTGGCTTGAAACTTGGTATATAAAACAGGCTGTTTTTAAACTCACAGAGATCTACTTGCCTCTCTTCCCAAGATGCTGGGATTAAAGGTGTGTGCTACCACATCTGACTTTAGTTGTTTTTATTGCAGTTTATTTACATTTGCAGTTTTTCCCTCTTTCAGATCAGTGAATAGTCTTTCTTAACATCATGTTTAAAGTGCCGGACCTTTAAGTTTTAAAAAATGCTTTCACTTATACTATCTTTTCGAAATTTGAATGTATTTATTTTATAAATATATGAAATAGTAAAGAGAATGACTTGTCTAATGTTATCCATTGCTGGCTATCATCTCTGCTTAATACTCTTTGATAAATGCTACGAGGTAGCATATTTGATCTTTCTGATGTTGGAGTGCTTTTGTTTTTCCCTCGGTTCCTCTTTTGATTATCGAAGAAACAAAGGATGAGAGAGGATAGGTTTGGAACCAAAGAGATTCTCCCATCTTTATTTCTTTAATTTCTGTTAATTTTGCTTTATATAATTTTCTTCAGAGGGTGGGAAGACTAAGGATTGAACCCATGGCCCTAGCCATAGTAGGCAAATACTCTTCCAGTGACTACACCTTACAGCCTTCACTGTATGCAGCTGTTCTCTTTCCTTACTTTGTAGATCATTAAGTAAAAGCCAGTTCTTAGGGAATGACTACAAAGGATCAGGATTGTTTTCTCTAATATTGGAGTGTTAAAAGGTAAGCTTGATCATGGATATAATGTCAGGTTTGCTGTACAGTTAGGGGCAGAACAGTAAAAACACTCATTATTCTTTTTGTTTGTCATCTGTTGGAATAAGTTAATATTCAGTATATTTGTGGCTTATGGAAAGAAGTCCTGTAGCAGTTTTAAAGAATGTGCCATGTAAAATTTTATCTTCATAACATTTTTCATTACCTCAAACTCACATTCTTCTTCCTTTTTGAGGCATTAAGATAGCAAACTCCGGTTAGGAGAGGTTCAGGAGTGTCGCGTGGAAAGTCCTGACAAAGCGGCATGAAAGCACAGAGTAGCAGGTACCCTGAGATGGTGTTAGTAGCCCTCCTGCACCCTCTAGTTCTGAAGTGTGGAAGGCAGAGTGGCTGCCAGAATCTCAGCAGAAAGCTGGTCTGGAGGGGGTTGTTTTCAGAGGAACCACTATTAGAATCAGCCAGCTGATGTGACCACACAGGGAGGAGCCTGTGTACTTAACCCCTAACCTCCTTCCCTCCTTCTCCTTGATCTAGGACAAAAACCCTTTAACATCTCAAACACCTTTCACACTGGCCGTTTTCTGAAGGGCAGAGGGTTTTTTTTTTTTTTTTTTTTTTTTTTTTTCGAGACAGGGTTTCTGTTTGTAGCTTTGGGCTTGTCCTGGAACTCACTCTAGACCAAGCTGGCCTTGAACTCCCAGAGATCTGCCTGCCCCTGCCTCCCGAGTGCTGGGATTAAAGGTGTGCACCACCACTGCCTATCAGTGGAGGTAGTTTTTGTAGTCAGCTGTTTTTTATTGTTGCCGAATGGCGTAGCTCAGACATGGGAGATGAAGAAACACTTTTCCTCCTTTCACTTCGTTCTCTTTGTCAGTAATTCTGTAATTTAGAGCAACTATGTCAGTCAGCCAAACCTCCGCCGATTTGCTTGAATGCAGGTAGGCTTCTTTTTAAGTAAAATAGAAATACTTCTTTGTCCTTTGTGAAGATTTCTTCACACTAGATGGAGCTGGCTTTGTTAGTGTTTGCAATGAATGCTGCCTTCTTAACTATGGTGGGAACATGCCATTTTCTGCCATCTCGTGCCCTCTCCCTTTGGTCAGGGGTAGTGATGCTTTTGGCAAAAACATACTTTGAGTTTGGTGCCACCTAGTTTGGGCACCTATGCCTAACTTACCCAGCTTTATCTGCTATACCTAGAGAGAGTTGAGGCTGCCAGAGTATCAGAGAATAGAGTTTTGGCTATTTTAAGTTCTTAGAATTTTTTCAGTGTTACGTATTTGATATGTAAGAGGGCGTGCATATGCTGTGGTGCACATTCCACGGTGCGTGTGGAGGCCAGAGACAACTATGTGCAGCTGAATTTCTCTAACTACCTTTACTTGGTTCTGGGGATTGCACTCAGGTCATCAGGCTTTTGCAGCAAGTGTAGTATTGGCTACGCCAAATCGACATCCCAGTGCTTCAAAAACTGCTCAGTCGCCAAATCGACATCCCAGTGCTTCAAAAACTGCTCAGTGTGGTGTAATGTAATTTTATTTGTGTATTTGTATTTGAATTAAGTATCACAGCGGGTAATGGAATTATTATTAGTTGTCTATGCTGTACTTTTATTTTGAAACCAAAAAACTGTAGATTATGTTAGATCATTTTTAGTAATGGCACCATCAAAACATCATGAACATAGACTTAATTTGCTGTTTGTCTTTGCTTTGTGTATGTGGAAATTTACCCCTTGTTGTTACTGGTTTCCTCGACTGTGTGCAACTCTGAGTAGTGTTGAGTTTGTCTGTCTTGACTGAGATCATCTGCCCTCTGGAGAGTAACTGCTTGTGTGCTTTGAATGTTGTGCATGTCTTACATCTTGTGCATGTCATGGTGCTGAAGAGCACCATGAAATATGAGGAAAAGTTGTTCCTTCTTTTTAAACATTCTTTAAGCTGCCTGCTTTCTGCTTTTTATGTATATTATGTGGCTAAATAAAACCTTTTCAGGTTTGTGATTATTCCATATTATCTATTCCAAGTTAAATCTCTGGGAAAAGAAAATGAATAATAAATTCAGAAATTGTCTTTAGTCCTTTGCAGCTGAAGGCATGCTTAATGAGAACTGCATGTCAGCCCTTATTGTTGAAAATGTTGGAAAGAATTGAGGGGTTTCAACACTCGCAGCCCAGAAGAGAAATTTTCTGTGAATTGGTGTTTTGCAAAATACAGGTATAATTTTACCAGCTGTCAGCTAGCATAGCAGTAGGATAGCAGTTTGTCCATAAGGGCTGATCTTTCTCCGGGGAAACATTTTGTCTTTGGTTATATTCAAGGTGCGTAATGTGGGTCTTTCCCCCTTCTTCCCTGTTAACTCTTTGCAGAACTTGAAAATGTATAAATTGAATATTTGCAGATTATTTTTCCTTTAAATGGTATTTCTGTAGTTCTTTGCAAATTCAACCCAATTCCGGAAGATGAATCATTTAGTATCAGTATGTTCTACTCTTGAATTAGCTTAAGTACTGTCACTAAAATTTAAATACTAACATGTTGACATTTTCAATCACTTGAGGGTTGTTTTGCCTCTGTCTATGTAACTTTTGTCATTAACTCAATGGGTTATACTTGGCAGGACTCTGAAGGTGTGGACATCAAGCTGGGTGTGTGTTCTAATGGCCTTCTCATTTACAAAGACAAGCTGAGAATCAATCGTTTTGCTTGGCCGAAGATCCTGAAAATCTCCTATAAGCGCAGTAATTTCTACATTAAAGTTAGACCAGCAGAGGTAGGCAGTGTCTTGTATTCTTGATATAGCTAACACACTCCTTTACTAGTAGGAGAGATTAATGAATTCTTGCCACTAAAGTGTTGCATGGTTCTTGATGATAACTTACACACGTTCTTGTTGCTGACATACACATCCAATAGATTTTTCATTAGAAAGGGATGTTTTTGTGACCCACCTCCCACCCCCCCCACACATTGGGAGCTCATTTTCTCAGGTAAGTGGTGGAGTGTGTTTTAGTGGCACTGAGAAGTCAGTTCACTTGGGCAGTTAATTCTTGCTTTTCATAGAAACAGTATCACAGTCTGACTACAGATAAACTAATATTTTCTTCCTAAAAGAATAATTATTTCTGACAGTAATGACTGAATGTGTTTATGGTAGCATGTAGCCAGTGCTTTAGGCATAGGCTGATTTTTGTCTTATGGATTTATTTCAGCCAGAACAGTTTGAGAGCACCATTGGATTCAAATTGCCAAACCATCGGGCCGCTAAAAGGTTATGGAAAGTATGTGTGGAGCATCACACTTTCTACAGGTAACTCTAAACAGTCTTGTGGAATTGCCCTTGGTACCCTGTCCAGTTAGGTGGAAGGATAGTAGGTAGATGTGTCTGTGCTCTCCTTCAGGCCCTGTTTCCTGCTGGTTGTTTCTGTGTCCAAGGCCATGCTTTGCTGCTTAGATATGCATTCTGATTGCCACCTTCTCTCCTCCACTACCCCATGCTACTCCCACCTGCTGCCATCCTTTCTGTCTTCAGTTATAATTCAGATTTTTTTCATACCAGATGTTCTGGACTTAACCTCTTTCTTAGTAAGTTTTCTGTATTGCTATAATAGGTTTTTCCAGCCGTGCTACAGTAAGCCAGATCAAGCTGAATTGAAAAAGTAAAAGAACAGGCTTACACCTGGGTTGGTTCTCCAGCCCCAGATCCGAGGCAGGAGAAGCCATGCTTTAGAACTAAAGCAGAGAGGTTATATAGCCTAGAGGTGAAGAGCGATGATATGTTCTCTCTCCATAAGCTGGGTTTGAGCTCAAATGTGGTCAAAAGCTGACCGCTGTAGGTGGGGACTTGGGCGGTTGGCAGCTTCAGGATAGGAGCCGCTGCAGTCCTAGAGAATGCGGAACTGGGCTTTTTGGCACCATTTCTTTGTTGGAGATTTTCTGAGAGGGTGGGGTTCAGAGAGGGAGGGAGGTGGGGAGGGCTTTCCGGACCCAGCAGGATTGAGCTGGAGGTTCCAGCTGAACATTTGTCAGTCAGCTTGATCCCTGACATTGCTCTTGCTGGTTGTTTTGTCCAGAATATCTAAACTTCCTGAAGTCCCTCCCTGTCTTCCTAGCAAACCAACTTTCCCAGTGTGCTGCTACTGGGTCAGTCTGGACGACGTGACCACTTCTGTCCCCGTGTTGTCAGTGCTAACTTGATAAGCAGCACTCAATTAATTCACAACCTTGTGAATTAATTAATTCACAACCTTGTGAATTAATGCTGTTTAAGAGAAGTAATATCCAGCATAAGTTGGATCATTGCTTCTCGCCAGCCAGTCCTTTCACCTCCCTTGTCATCCGAATGGTTCACGGTCTTCTAGAACCTTCCATACCAGCCTCTCCTCACAGTGCGTTCACTGTAGAAAGTGTGGGTCACGAGTGCTCCACCTTTGTTTATCTCTTAATTTGTTATCACTTCAGCTCACCACCTTCATTTTTTAACCATCTTTTCAAGGAATGAGTAACATTTTTTGCTTTTCTTTGATTGTTTATTTCTTCCCTCCCCAAAGGATTCAGCTTGGTAAATTTAATTTCTGATAGATGCCTCTGACCTCCTTGGTCAGTTACACACCCACATCTTCCTTTTTTAAAAAGGCACAAACAAAATTCCCAAAGAGCCCCCGTGCTTCTTCTGATCTCAGCATTTGAGAAGTAGAGGCTGGGCGGATTATTGTGAGTTCAAGACTAGCCTTGTTTACACAGTGAGTTCAAAGTTCAAAGCTAGCCAGATCTACACAATGAGATAGACTCTGTCTCAAATAAACAAACAAAAACCAACAGAGCAACAATAAAAACACCTTCCTCCCTCAGTTTCCTTCAATCCCAAACTCTGGCTTGTGTGCTGTCTCCTTTTTATCCTTTTTAAAACTTTTCTTTGAGGGTAAATATTTCACAAGTAGTTTGGTTATTTTCATCTCCCCTGTTTTTGTCATTGTGGTCTACAAAGCCATACAGGTTGAAGAGTTTTCTCAAGACTTAGGATCGAATGCTGTTCTGCCACACACTGGCAGATGATAAGTCATTTATCCTCTGCTTTACTTCCATTACCCCTGTGCTAATAAAGGGTTCTTTTATTTCCTTATGGGTTCATTTTCAAAATTAAATGAGATTTTACATATGAAGCAAACATAATCTGTTTCTGGTGTATAATAATGTTTATTAGCATCATTGCCATTAACAATATTTTTTTAAAATAAAAAGCCAATTGTAGCTAAGACAAATGACTGCTTCTATAGTGAAATAGAAAATATTTATTTTGATACTACTCTAATACACAACTTTAGAGTACACATAATTCAACATATATTTGAATCTGTCTAACTTAGTTATACTAATAATGGAAATCCTTGAAAAGTTTATAATGTTTCTTGGTAACCTAAACAGGTTTTCCTGAAGAAGCTTGGGCCTAACTTATATATAACTAGATATCACCTGTCTGTCATATAGGTCTAGACTGAACAGATAGCAGGCTTGCTGTCAAGTAATGATAGCAACAGTAAGGATCCTGTTGGAAATGACAGGTGCTAGGAATTATTGTTGTTAGACACAGTCGATTGCTTCACATTGCAGGAATTGGATTCTCAGAGGTAGGTGCCTTTCTTTAAAGGAGATCAGCAGCCCGACACCTGAGCAGAGGTGGGACCTGATGGCCTCACTGTCTTCTATGCCAGCTCTCTCTCTTATGTGCCTTCCAGAGATTTCTGTGACGTGCCTGTCCTACAGAGCTCACTTAAAAGTAGACTGTTTGTGAAGACTTTGGTGATGGTGTCTTATGTGACACTTGCAGTTCTATATAAAGTAGCATATTTAGCCTGGAAATCCTAATGTGTTTGTAGAACATTAAGTCAGATCAGTGGATTTCATGATGCTTTTTTATTATGAAATGTGAAAATTAATTTTTATAAAATTGCCAGACTTGCAGACTGAACTATTAAATGTAAACTGGTCTTTTAATTGATAACCAATCAGATATACTAATGTTACCAGAGCACAGATGTGATAATGAAGCTGCTGGTTGCAGCATAAAGCTCGCCACCGTTGTAAGTGCTGTGCAAAGATTACTTTAATCTTTACAACTCAAGACACAATGGAAAAGCAGGAACAGACAAGGCATGGTGGTCGTATCGAGAGTAACAGGTAGAGATGGAATCTAAACCTAGGTAATATGGAGCCTGGTGTTCATCTGGGTGCCCCCTGTGCCGTGCTGTCTGCCTGCAGTGAGCGCCTCCTGTTCTCAGAGCTCGGTTCTCGTAGGAGCTGGGATTCACTTGCCGCCTTGTCAGCTCCATTATAGAGAACTTTGTGGGTACGTGGGTACTACTTTAGTAATTTACGTGTAGGCTTTTTAATAATGGTTCCTGTATTCCTCACAGATAGCTTTGATGATATTTGATTTATAATAATAGAATTTTATAAAATTTAAAACAGTAATTTACTACCTAAGCAATCAAATTTATAAAAGTTGAATTCATTTTTGGCATATCTTTAATTAGATCATTTTGCTTAAGGCTTTTGATGTCCATGAAAGTTCCTTTCGTAGTTTTCATATCATTAGTGCTAATATGATAGATGTCTTGTAATTCACTGCTTTAATAGGTTTTTATGAAGACACAGGTCTTATTGCAGTCTGCTGTGTAAAATAAAATAATACCAAAAACAAAAATAATTAAGCTATTTAACTAAAATATGTTGTGCCTTGGCATGCAGTTTTTAGAAGATTATTTTACATTTCAGTCACCAAAAATTTATCTTAGAGAAAACTCCCAGTGTTTAATCTTTTCTTGTTTTGGTATTAATTTCTATTTAATTACAAATGAATTACTTCAAAATTTGTCATTAGAAAATTGCCTGTAAGCTAATGCTTTGGTTTATTAGTACCAAACAGATAAAGTATTTCATCCCATTTGAAATAAATAAAGAACACCATTCATTTTGACTATTTTTTCTTTCTTTTAATTGTACTAGATACTTACCCTTTATTTTCCTTGTATGTCTAATTTATATTTTTACAAAATACCTCCTGCAAAAATGCTTTAATGGACAGTTATTTTGATAGATATTTAAATAGTAACCAGTTGGCTGACCAGTACCTTAACAGAAAATAAATTAGAAGAAATTTGATTGTGTAGCATTCCTTTCTATATTAAATGCTAATGAGAAAAGTTACCTTTTGAATTAGTATGGGGGATACAGCAAAACCGATCCATTCTAAAGCTCCTTGTAAAGCCACACTATTGAA
This sequence comes from Arvicola amphibius, assembly GCF_903992535.2. NCBI lineage: Eukaryota > Metazoa > Chordata > Mammalia > Rodentia > Cricetidae > Arvicola > Arvicola amphibius. The sequence goes on from NC_052054.1 coordinate 33,340,038, forward strand.
TGCTTTGCTAAGACCCAGCACTTGAGTCATGGGCCAGAGGTCACAGGGCTTGCAGCAAGTTCCCTTTGCTAAATTTCCAGCACACAGAACACAGAAGTTACTGACTTCTGAAGGCTGCGTCCCTGTGACACCAGGAAGGAGAATACTAAAAAAGCACTTACCTGTGGTCCCAACTGTGGAAGAGGGGGGAGGGTACAGGGCAGGACAGACCTGAGTTTGTTGCTTTGAGACCAGCCCAGGCAACGTAGTGAGACCCTCAAACAAAACCGAACAAGAACCCATTAAGATGTGCGTTTGGCCATGTCTAGACTTGAGAGACTATAAAAGGCGACGGTAGGAAACAGGCAAGCGCTCACAGTGCATAGGTCCTCGCACAGGTCCATAGGAAGTTACAGAAAATAAAGTAGTAATTGGAAAGCTGGGAAAACACCTGAAAGATAATTCAGTTTTCTTCAAAATTGTTGCCTGAAGAATGAAAAGTTTTTCAGTTGTTGTAAATTTATTTCATAGAAGAAGCAGAAAATGTATTAACATTTTAAAGTGGTGTATCTCCCATAGCGCCATAAAACAGACATTCCGTCTGTAATTTCAGAATTATCTTTGGAGATTTCTCTTTGGGCTATCAGTGCTTGCTTCTCCATCGTGCCCATCGTGATTGATGGTCTTTAAACGTCCTCTTTCCATTCACTGGTCTCTGAGAGTGGACTTCATTCTTAGACATGAAAGGTCATTGTGACGTACCAGAGAGTATTTTTTTCAACAGTGGCTACACCAATAAGTTTGCCAGCAACTTTACTCCTATTTCTGTAAGTGACTGCTTTCTTGCAGAGCAGTTTGAGGTGCTGTTGTGCAGTATTGCTAGCTAGAGAAACTGCCCCGTTCAGCCCATCAGAAGACAGTCCAAGGTGAATGCGCAGTCTCAGAGCCACTGCCATACACCGTTGTGTGTATCTCTTGAAATTATGATTAAGGTTTGAATTCATGCATTATGACCCCAAGGTTTACACAGTAGAATTACGTTGGCAAAAAAGAGTATTAGTCATCTTTGTGGATCACTGTGTAAATTCTGTTCTTCAGGGAAGAATTACTTAATGGAACAGATTCTTGAGTTAGATGAGTTTTCCCCTACAAGAAAGAGGCATAAATATTAACAATTGCTAATGATAATGGGCTTTTTACTTGACACTTAAAGCTAACAGCACAAATTCAGACATGTGTGTTTACATAAATGATTTACACTAACTCAAATACTCTTGATATGCACTCAGAACAGCTGCTCTTTTGATTGAGCTGGGGGAAAAAAATCTATGAACACATCACTATTATAAAACTACATACGGCCTGATGTGGTGTTATACTTTAATCCCAGCACTTGGGAGCAAGGGACAGGTGAATGAATTGGAGGCCAGCCTGGTTTGCACAGGAAGTTTGATGCTAGCTAGGGTCTCAAAAACAAAACAACAGGAAAAAAAATCAATAAAACCACATAAGAAGGATGCTTTATTCTAGCTTATGTAGCACTGTTTTTGACTAATATTTAAAGTGAGATCTTAAATACATCCCCCCCCCCCCCCGCCATGTACCTGAAGTCTTTATCATCTTCTTCTTTTCTCTCCTTTTCTTCCTTGTAGGCTTTTGTCTCCAGAGCAGCCACCTAAGGCCAAATTCTTGACCTTGGGGTCCAAATTCCGCTACAGTGGACGCACCCAGGCACAGACCCGCCAAGCAAGCACCCTCATAGATAGACCAGCGCCACACTTTGAGCGTGCCTCTAGTAAACGTGTCTCGAGGAGCCTAGATGGAGGTAAACACATTTATAATACTGTGTTCTACTCATCTTTTCTAGTCTGTTGGGGTCAGAAATTGATCTAGTTAATAAGACTGCAAGACATCCTCTAGAGGGTTAGACGGTTACCCCCAAGTGAGGAAAATGCTGTTGCTCTCAGAGGAAAATAATTCTGTGTTCAGGTTTTTGCTTTCACCATGTGTTTTCCTTCTGTTGATGCATACATGAATAATCAGTATGTAATTTTTATGGTTATAAGCTGTTGGATAAATGTGTGTTTCTCCTGGATTATTTGATTATGATCTCTAATGTGGCTTGGTTTCTTATACTTATTAATTGCTAACAATTAGAAGGGATGGGGGAATAAGTTTGCACAGGAATCTTTTTTTCTACTTTCCCCAGACAGGGTTACTCTGTAGCCTTGGCTGTCTTGAAACTAGCTCTGTAAATCAGGCTGGCCTAAACAGTCAGGGGCCTGCCTGCCTCTGTCTCCTAAGTGCTGGGAGATTAAAGGCGTGTGCCACATCCACCTGGCTGCATATGAATCTTAAGTCACATAATTGTAAAACAACTCTCTCAGATTTGAAGATATGCTTTCAGAAGTTGCCTGTCTTCCAGCATACAAGAAACCATTCTAGGCTTCAAAGGATTGATTTTAAACACAGTTTTAAACAATAACAAAAGAAATGCATATTTATTTGTCTGGGGAGATTGTATAAGTACTAGTGTTTTTGTGTTAAAGTTCAGATGAGTTATGTATTTGTGGTTTTATTAGCATGCATGGAAGTGAAGCATGGAAATGAGGTGATGTTGCTTTTTCATATTACTTATACTGATTGTTAGTTAATTAGGTATTAATAGTATATTTCTTATAAGAGATGTTATATTTTTATTAAAATGCTTTTTTATATAACAAAATTGTTATTAATTTTCAGTGAAAAGAATGTTTTTGAACATTTGGTTGTATTTAATACTAATATTAAATAGTTTGAAAATTATAATTGTATATTGCTATTAGCAAAAAGTTACATTTTCATTGTTCTTTGTATAGTTCTGAAATATGAACTTGAACAACTTAGAGGCTACATAGTTAGACAAAACAGATTATTTCTGTGCTAACACAGTGTCCTGTTAGTGGGGTATCGACACAAATTGATGGTGCTTTACTTTTTCTAGTAAAAGAAGTTACTAAATAGGTGCATGTACACACCGCTCTTTTCCCAGGATTTCTGGTGGGTATTGATGTACATGGTTGTTTTAAGGAACCACCAGAAAAATGTGTGCTTCAAGCAAATGAATGGCTGTTTCCAGATGTGACTATTTAAGTTTAGTGACTTAGTGGCATCAGTTAACGCTTAGCACAGATCTGAACAACGTGCCAGTCTGTGTAGGATTCTGACAGGTCTGCTCTTGCCATAGTGTTGGATAGATGCAGTCACTGCCGTTGATGCTCCATGAGGAGCAGTGCCTTCAGCTTTTGCTCTAAGATGTGAGGCAGGGCAGCTCTCATGTTGTGAGTATTAGCATTAATGAGAACATTTCAGCTGGGGCACCTTCTTTGCGGCTCCACGTCTTTGGGAAACCCACCATCTTGATTGAGTAGTCACTGTTGAGGGCTATCCAAATTTGTTTCTGAAAATAATTTTCACAGGGAAAAGGAACAAACATGGCACCGTATTTCCCCTTTGTGTTTTGGCCAGGGAAATTCACCAATGGGTAGGTCATCAGAAGGATGATTGTGTTGCTGAGAAAATAAGAGGCTTTTCATGCCGGTGTATGAGCAGATGACCAGTGAATTCTTTGGCTACAGCTTAAGTTCTTTTTCCCCAATAAAGCAAAACTACTCTGTGACCCAGTACAGAGTTCTGTTTCCTTCACTGTTTTTATCAGCATTCCTTTAGTATTGCTGACAAGTGTTGTGTTCCCTTGCTATGTTGTTTGATTTTCAAAGTTAGGCTTGAACAACTTAAGATAGGCAAATAATCTTCCCTTTAAAGTTTAGAAAAATTGTTAGGTGATTGCAAAGGCACCATTTAATGTGACATCGGAAGACTGAAATATAAAAATCATCGAGAACAGCTGTTGTAGAGCAGTGAGACTCCTCTGAGGTTGGGAAATGGAACCCAGAGGTCACCATGTGCTGGGAAGTGGGGGTAGCAGCGATTGTTCTGAAAGTGGAAGTTAGGAGCAAACAGGGTTCTGTGCTACCTAAGAATGCCGTCAGGGAAGGAAGACCTCAGAGACCTAGGAGGGTTAAAGGGAGGCTGCCATGAGAAGAGAGGAGAACATAGACCTTCCCAGGCAGTTCTGAGGGGAGAGAACAGTCAAGCTTAGGAGAGCCAGGCTGTTGTCGGACTCTGCAGGGTCCATCCTTAGTGTCTGTGATGGCATGCGAGAGCATAATGTTAGCTTTGAAGAATCATTTGGTCTAAGAGAATGGATAGAGAAGGCAAGACGGGAAATGGGCAGACTGCAGTGCTCAGAGTGGTTTACGTGGCAGTGGCTGCCGTGATGTGGGAGTAGAACCAGTTGGTTATTGCACATTAGACTGTGTTTAAAAGTGTGAGGTCAACATTTTGTCTACTTGGTTTTGTAATTTTTAACTTTATATTGACTCATATTTCAACATCAGTATATCTGAAACTACCTTTAGGTCATATTTTCTCATTTTGTGGTAATTTGTGAATGTAATAGGTGCCTAAAATTATAAAATAAGTCAGAGGGGTATACATAGAAAAATTAGTAAATATAGAAAAATTAGTAAAATCTTACCAACCACCCAAAAAACAGCTGTGGGAAATAAGCAATAAGATGTGAGCTCATTTTAATGTTATAATGATTTTATTTAGATAGGAAAAGTTTTAAAGGCTGAAGTGGTGTAGAAATAGAGGCTTAAAAAAACTCACCGTGTTTAAAAATATATTCAAGGGTCCTGTTGAACTTGCTGCTTTTAAGGGGTTATGTTCTAGAATTTGAGGTTCCTGACTGCAGCACATAGGTGCAAGTAGGAGAGTATCGTTTGGTCCAACAAACAGGGCTAGGGGAGAAGCATATTGAGGTGGGGCAGGCGAGGGTGTGGATTATTAGATACCCTGTAGGACAAAGAGGACATCCTGAGTTAGCTGATAACTTACACCTCCCTCCAAGGGCTTCTGGGTCTGTGACTTTTTTGTTTACAATTTTTTCTTGGTGTACGGAACAACAGCAAACTACAGGTGTGTCTGTAAGGACTTTTATTAGGAGGAAAAGACCTGGGGTGGTGGTGGGGTTCCTTTCTTCAGGAGGTGCCTCTGTTAGAGATACTTGTCACTAGATATGCTCACCGACTCTGGAGTTGATCCAACGCTATGGTTTCTACCTCTCTCTGTGCTAGAGAGAGCAAGGCAATGCACAAGGTCAACTTTTGGGCAGCAGCTGGGTTTTTGGACACCCTAGTTGAGATATTCGGAAGTGTCAGGAAAATGAAAAATATTAGATACTTAGATACATAGATTCTTAAATCTACAGTCTTGTAGGATGAAAATAAAACGTTAATAAGGGGATTTCTTAAAACCCTATGAAACAAATCATCTTAATGATTAGTTGTTTTAAAAGGAAGATTTAAGACTGATAAATCACCCCAGTTGATTATTCCCTTGTAATTCTGCTGGACTGTTGCAATTGGTCCAAGAGCTCCTCCTACTGGTCAATTCCATGATGAGCTACATGCTCAAAAAGCTAATTTATTGGATGAATAGATGAATATAAATAGTTTGTAAAAAACTCAGAATCTTAATAGATTTTGTTTTTAAACAATGTTTTTTAAACAATTTGCTTTTATTTTCAAAGTTCAAACTGTTCTAGCTACTTACATATGACTGTTTAAGGGTTTATGTTCATTAAAGCTTGAAGTCAAGGTATTCACAGGTATTTCAACTTATCTTCTGATCAGCTCTGATTGGTGTTGTGGACCAAAGTCTTATGAAGGATTTTCCTGGCCCTCCTAAAGAGGGTTCAGCACATGGCCCTGGAGCTGTCAGCTATACCAGCGTACAAGATGGAGATAGCAGGAGGGATGTCAGAAGCCCAGCAAAAGCCGAACCCCTGCTTGCTGAGGGAAAGGTATGGCACGCTAGCACTAGTACTGTTGAGAAGGTGTGCTTAGACAGAGGCTCTCTGCTGAGATTGTATGTCAGAATGAGAAATTTATTATCACTCTGTAACCTATGCTGGTTTAAATTCCCAAGTTTCAAATATGGGTAAGCTGCTGCTGATTTTGGATTGCGATTTCTAACCATGTTTTGATTATTTTTTTGAGTAAAGTATTTCAGTGTCAATTATACTAATATAAGAAAACAGTGTCCTAGCGTTTCCTGTTTTCTTAGTTTATTATCAGTTGAATCACCAGTAGTAAAAGCCGTTAATTTGAAATTTGCATATTTTGTTACTAATCAGTTTTAAATGTGGTCCCTGCCTTGAGTTATATATTTTCTTAATATTTTAAATGAATTATAACTTTTATGAAAAAATCCATTAAGAATTCATAGCTGTGGATAGTGAGTACAGGGTTGGTGTGCTGTCATTGTCTGTATTTTGTGCATACACTCTAGTGACCGAAGAAGCAACCAATGTTAAGATGGTCACAAATCTCTCACTGTTTTGTTACTTTGTTACTAAAGTCACTTCAATTGATTGTCAGTTTCTTGACTAAAGAGCTTTTGAGCACAAAGCAATTTTTATATGCAACATTACAAATATGTGCACTATGTGCTTGTGCATGCGTGTGTGCACATATACACGTATCTGGTTGACTTACAGTGTCAGTTTAGTTCTGGCTTCAAAACATGTAAAGCTACACAGAATGGTAACTAAAGCATCTACCAGAATAGAAGTTCTTACACTGACATCCTCTATAGCTAGCGTAAAGGTCTTAGACACATGGCTCCAGGACAGGGCATCAAACAGTAAGTGATAGGAAATCATTTGTATCCTGTCATTAAATTAGTTTGTGATTGTCATGTTGAAAAATTATTTATCTAAAAAGTATTTAGTTAAAGATAACACAATTTATGTTGTACATGATGTCCTTCAAATGCTAAATTGTCAGAATCTTAAATTATGCTTACAGAGTACCCAGGAAAACGACTACTGAAAAGAAGGTGTAGTATTTAAAAATAGTCCTGTTGTGCTTTTCCTACTGAATTTGGCATATGTAATTACGAAACATTTCTTTTTGGACAACAAAAGTTCTTGTATTAAATTCTAAAGGAAATCTTGGTTTTTAGCAAATGGCTAGTTATATGAGCTTTTGCTAGTACTTTCAATATTCAATATATGTGTCGGTAACTAAGTTTAACCATCAGTTAGAAACTCAGTCATTAATATGTGTAAAAGGAATCCAGTTTCCCTCCTTAAATATGGAATACTCAGTTAATTTTTTAACCACTGATTATATGAAATCATCTTGGGAGTAAAATTTTCACTAATGTATCTTCTTTTCTCTTATGTCCTTCTTGTTCCTTTGAACGTGACCATTCTGTGATTCATATTCAACTGTGGGTTACTCTTGAAATAGACTGTGTGCATGTGCCCCCCATCACCTTTCATTTGCTGTACTTCATCTTTTTCCCCACACCTTCTGCCAGTCCCTGAAGTGGACTTGCTGTCAGACATTTCAGAGGAAGACCCTTTTGGGGAGGCTGATCAGACCACACTAGATAGCTTGGAGCTGCCATCCACAGGTGGAGCATCTGAGCAAGGCGACCCTGAGGTGGCCACATCAGATCCTGTCTTAGAGCCTGTTGTAGCCCCTCCTCAGCCCGACTCTTCTTCCCTCCAGGAGAAGACTCTCCAATCAGCTCACCATCAGGATTCTGAATTTGGTTACTTTTCCTTTAACTTTTACAAATACTTTGCCTCTGGCTTGCCCTCCCTTCTTGATGAAGATGGATATCTTGCTTTCCCCAGCCTCCCCAAGCTCTGGGTTTCCTTTCTCCCTCCAGATGTTCAACATTATATTCCCATCACATCACCTTCATTCATTCCTTCACTTATCCTCATCTTTGGGCTGCTTCTCTCAGCTTCTCAGTCAGTTTGTTTTTCTCTTACCTTTTCACTTCCTCTGGCACTAGTCCTCTGCTATCTGGAGGGGAAAGCCACCGCCTTCCATGTTTTTTATGACTATGATTTAAATGACAAACCAGAGGAAGAGGAAGCAGTGGCTAACATGCCTCCATAAACTATATTTTTTGAAGTTCACTCAACTGTTATTTGTTATATTCTCTTTCTAATATAGAGTCTAAACCTGTGCATCAGTTTTACTGACTATCCTCAAAATAGTATGTACGCATTTACACACACACACACACACACACACACACGATTAATGTAGATACTTCTTTGCATCACTATCCTAAGTCTAGGCACACGCATTCTAATTCAGACAAAACTGGGAAAGTTGTTGTATAATATCTTAGATCATATTAGATTGTTAAAGGAGTGTGTGAGCTGGGAATCTGTACTGGCCAGAAGCATTCATCTTGGCTCTGTTCCGAGGATATATGTTAGTGCTGTTCTTTAAGCATGGGAACTTTATGTTTTGAGATAAAACAGAATGTTTTGGTCATAATTGTAATCGACATGTATCAGTAGAACTTAGTATTACTAATCTTGATCAAAACCCAGGCTTGTACTTGCTCTTAGGAGCCCAAGTCTGTAAATGACACTCCTGATGTTTATAAGCTGAATCTCAGAAATTCCATGATGTCTTTTTAGCATTTGGGGACGAGAAAAATGAATTATAGCGACATCTTCTTTCTTCTACCCTGACTCATAAGAGTCAGCAGCAGCTACTTTATAGGAAAGATGGTAGTCTGTTATTTAACAAATATGTATGAAAAGTCAAACTTGACTTTGAGAAATTAGATTATATATGAAAGATTGGCCTGTTTTGCTTTGTTATTTTAAATGAGGTGTCTAAGACTTTTTACATCTGTGTAAGACAGATTTTTTGAAGTGTTCTACCTTAGCACTACAAAGAAGTCAGTATTAATATGTGCAGTGTATTTTTTAATTATTTTGCTCAAGGTGGTCTGGTGATTGAGTGTCTTGATTCTTAGGGATTCTATTAACACAGATTAAATCACAGAGTTCAGAGCAAACCCCCAAGAAAAAATATTAGAAATGGATGAGTATCCATTATAGGAGAAATTGTAATTCATTATTACATTTACTTGAGAAATATCAAAGATCAACCCTTTAGTGAGTTAACTGTTGACCAAGAAATTGGAGGCTGATTCTTCACAGAGCTGTGTTCCATTTTCCACCTCTGATTGAATGAGGTGGGGGAGAGAGACACCCATGGCCGTTTACCAGTCAAGTATACCATTGAATAGTCACAAACAAGGCCCTTGGAACTCTCCTTGGCACTCTGATGCCAGCACAGGAGAGGGGCATGTGGGTGGATTATCCTGGAAAGCTGATTTTCCTTTTGTGCTAGTGTTTTTGTTTTTACCATTAGTTTTCTGCTATCAATATTTACTCAGTACTACTTAGTCTTAAGCGTTCAAATTAATTCTTTGGGGTCTTTAGATATTTCCCATTAAATATTGAGAAATGTCCAACAGCAGAATACTATTGTATAAAAATTTTATGGAAAGAAGTGGCTATATTTTAAAGATTATTTGCAAATACACATTTTAATATGAAAAAACTAATCGGCTAATTTTGCCCCAAGAAAACCTCTATTTAAAAACTGGTGGGACAGCGTATAATGATGTAAAATCTGTAACCTGTGTAAAGCGGAAGACAAATTTGACATCTCTCTCTGTACATTGTTGCATTGCTACTTGGCTTTTGCCATCTTTGCAATCTCATATTTTAATTTTTATTCCTGCTTAAAAAAAGGAAAATTCTTAAAAGTAGAGCATAACCTAGGGACTGAGAAAGAGTGAAGCTTCCATTCTCCATTCCACCCTTGCAAAGGATCATTTCCATCATCTGTGCAACACTGTAGGTGAAGAAAGAGCTCATTGACTTATTAGTAGCGTCTCCTGAGGGTCAGGAGGAAAGGCTGGTACTGCTGCTGCACCATTAAGTTTGGACACAGCATCTCTCTCTGCCTTGCTGGTGGAGCCCTCCCAAGGAGCCCCTTCTTTCTGCCTGTGTGCTGTGTGACTTTGCAGGGGAAGATGGAAGACTGGAAACATACCTGCAGGAGGTGGCTGTTTTCCCTTATGTGAAATAAGAAATGCCTGTTGCCTGCAGTTCCTTTTGTTGGGGGGCTGGGGATGGGGTGGGAGAGGGTGGTGGAATGTACTTTCGGGGTTTATCTTGAATTTTATTTGTTGTAGCTTTTAAGATCTTTTATTCTCTTTTATTTTAAAGCCTTAGATTATAGAACTCTGGGTTGTTTCTGGTACTTGCTGATTGATACACTTATGTTTATTTGCTTTTCCCCCTGTGTGTGATTTAATTTCACAGAAAAATACCTTGAGAGTAGAAGGGGATAATATTTATGTCAGACATAGCAATTTAATGTTGGAGGTTTGTATGATCTAAGAACCGCTGCACTCTGTCCTCTGGCTGCCAGGGTGCTGTGGACGGGAGGTCACGCACAGGCTGCCTGGCCGTTCTTCCAGCACAGTGCATGCAATGCATGGGGTTCTCGAACTTGGGAGTGCATGCGACCAGTCCAGCTTGGTTCTTAGGTGGTGTAGGTAGGGATATGTCTATTTCAAGTTTGCAAAGTGACAGCTGGAGAGAAAAGCTCTCTGTATTTAAGTAAGGTTTATTCTTTACTAAGTAAGCCTATTTCCCTAGTAGGTCACATTTAAGTTATAGAGTCTGAAGTAAGATGAACCCATTTTTAATATACTTTACACAGAATAAGTACATTTTTTTATTTGACATTGGCTCATTCATTTGACTCAATCTATGACTTCACCCCCTTTTTGACCTCTGTACAATCATGTGATAAGGTATGTGGCCCATTTAAATGATTCTTCTTGAGAATATACTAATTAATAGAATTGTTCTGAGTAGAAGGGAAGAACAGAGGAGAGAGGGTGGAAGGCAAAGGAGAGATAGATAGATAGATAGATAGATAGATAGATAGATAGATAGATAGATAGATAGATAGATAGATAGATGAGAAATTGGAGTTATAAAGTGTGTTCCCATGTCAGAGTAGGACATGCTAAGGTGCTGTGTGCAGTGTGTTTAGTGGAGACCTGCAGGTCTTGGGAATCTGACTAATCTGTTAGGTTGCTTTTGGCAGCTTTGATAACTGCTAAAATGTATTTTTGCTTAACTTACTAAAATGCTGTAAAGTATAATAAGTAACATTGCTGTGAACAAATGCAAGAAATGTGCCTGATCTCAAGCCAGTCGTTTCTCCACGCCATGCAAAAGTTTCAGGTTTTCGTGAGTTTTTGCAAATGGCTATAGAAGCTCATTGTGAGCTACTATGCTTGTGCATGACTGTGGATTACCTAATTTTATCAGATGCATGACCTGCCTTTGGGAGTGGGGCTAGAATCTACAGGCAGCCTGTGATTTTTTTGAAGTATAAGAAAACATTTAAAATCCTGTTAATTCCAATTCCTGAACATTGATTACATATGTACTTCTTACCAGAGCCAGTTTTTTCTTCTTTTTTTCTTTTAAATATGCTGGATACTTTTGTCAGGGCCTAGGCCAGTGAAAATAGGACCAATAGATTTTTTTCATCTTTGTAAAGAGACCACATGTTTCATGAGGTGGCTGGGTTTATCCTTTGTTCTTGGCATTACATGAGACCAATATGTGGTTTATTTAAAGAGAGACTAAGCATAAAAAGCCTCTGGAAGCAGTTATTTTATTCCTCGAGAATTAGAAGCCACTACTAGGGGTTCCTGACAAAGCCACCCCTTGGTTTTTCTACTTCTGTTGATGGTCCTGGACAGGCCAAGTGTGTGCTTCTATGTTTAACCTTCTTTTTTTTGCTATATTCACAGAGTACAATATAGTTAATAACCTTTATCACAAAGGTAAATTTGTGGGAACAAAGTCATAGGCTGCTGTTTAATTCCAAGTATATAAAAAAGATTGTTAGCCATTATGGTCAGTCCCATGGTTCCCTTCTAATAGGGATAATTTAAAATCCCAAATAGAGAAGACATTAAAATCATTCAAATATAAGTAAAATAATTCAGTGGCCTCATTTTCAAATTTTTATGAACTCAGGGCTATCCACAGGTGATAATATGGCTTTTGAGACTCGGCATTTTCTTGCTTTATTATGTTTTTGAATAATAAGTTTACTTATCTTATTTTTTGGTTCTATTTTTGCCCTGCTGGGGTTTTTTTCCGTTCTGGATCCCCTTTGTCATGTTACATGTTGCTAGGACCTGGATAAGGCCCAGGAGGACATACTGAAACACCAGGCTAGCATTAGTGAGCTCAAGCGCAATTTTATGGAGTCTACACCCGAGCCGCGCCCTAACGAATGGGAAAAACGACGTATCACACCTCTGTCCCTACAGACACAAGGGGTATGTCACTAGCTGTTTGTTGGTTCGTGTTGCACTGAGTTGTTCATCTTGTCTGTCGATTCTCAGAAGTCAGAAAATGTTCCCACATAAATTCTTTTGTATTGCTAACATTTTTTTAAAATACTAAGTATTAACAATGTAATATCCATTGGCCTAATTCTTAGGTAAATTTTATGAATTCCAAAGTAATTTTGGAATATTTTCAGAGTAATTTTATTGTTGCATTCAGGTAAATTAGTAGCATGGAATTGTTATTTAGGACAATTTGGAAACTAATGTAATACTACATTTCGTTGATAAAAGAATGTAGAGCATATATGTAGATTGGTTTAAGGTCATTACTCTGAAGATAATGACTTAAGATTTACCTTTGAAGATTGATGGGCTCTGTTGAAAAGTTGCAAAACATTATATATTATGAAATATTATATAACAGTGCATTTATGAAACTTCCTGGCAATGGTAAACAGTCATGTTTCAAAACTTTATAGACACTAGTGGAACTCGCACCCATTCTTATTTCTTTTCACCGTCTGCTTTTCACCTTCAAGTATTGCCTGTAGGATACACTCTTCGAATATCTCTGCATTCATTTCATTGTTTCCTCCTTTCTGATGCTGTGGTTGAACAGGAAGTTCATGAGCATGTCCCTCTTGAGGAGACTGACAACAGTGTACTCTGCACTGTGGAAAGCTGTACAAAAAATGTTGCATTAAAATTTTATTATTTCCATTTCATTATGTAGTGTGTTTTGCCTAGTTATAGATGTTTGATTTAGACATTCTGATGTTGGTTTACTCACCGTGCCTCAGAGCAAAGCTCCTGGCAGTATTAAGTTTCCAAGTTTGCGGCACTGAGCAAAGGGTAGTGCTTTAAGAACTAGTGAGCACAAGTCATTTCTGAACCGAAAAATGCAGCCTGTCAAATGGAGAGATTACATTCTCTTTATGCTGGGGATTGCAAAGGAGGAAACCAGCATTTACAGATTTTCTGAAAAACCAGTAGTTTTAGGAGGCTAGTCTGGAAGTGAAGAAACGGCAGCTGCTGACCTAGGAAGGAGCAGCTTTCCTCTGTACGACTCTGTCTGTTCGCTTCACTGACCCACACCGTCCTTTTGCGTTTGTGTTGCTGTAGGTGTAATGTATGTGTCTTTTGTTGATTATGTCATTGTTTAAAACAATAGAGAAGAGGAGACCATCTTTTCAAGGATATTCTAACCATGAAGGAGAAGTACCTGATGGCGGCTCCACGGACAGTTGAAGAGGAAGCTCAGGCGGCCAAGGTGTTCACCTTGCATCATTGGATCTGCTTTTGCTCCCCTCCCCCATGCATTGCTACTCACAGCCAGAGATACTTTTTTAATGTGTCAATCTAATTTTCAAATAGTAGTTGAATGTTTAAAAAGTTAGGCTCCTTTGTATTAGGGGTCTAGGAACTTGGGAAGAAAAATCACTATTTCAGTCACTACCTTACATGCAATTTGAGAATAAGGAAGTACAGGAATGTCATTTCTTCTAGGTAGTACATGATCCGTCATTTGATCTATGTGGCCTATGGTTGGGAAACTAGCCACTTAGGCACATGGTGGTATCGTTAAGATATATTACATGTGTTTTGGTTCATGACTTACTAATCACATATGGGAAGCTTTTGAATTTTCATTTTTAAGATTTTTAGTGTAACAAAAAAGATGTAGCTGTACCATAGTAATTTCTTTCTCTTTGTGCCCTTGAAATGCCTGTCATGAGTGAGGACAAAAGCTTTCTATTTCATTTCCACTCTACTCTTCTGCTGAGGTTGCTTAGCCAGCTAATTAGTTTGGAGAGTTTAGAAGAGGAGATGTTCACGAGGGTGGCGCACAAGGCAAGTAAGTGAGGGACCCCAAGGCCTGGACCCCCAAACTTGAGGCTAGGAATGCCAGTTCCACCAAGATCCGACTGGAGGTGGCAGCAGTGTGCTGTGTTAGGCTCTGTGAGAAGGGGGCAGGGTAGACAGCAGGCTTGTTCATTAATGATTAGAGATTTTTACATACTAAGAATCTTCAAAAGGTGAAACATGTTGTGTTGGAAGGGTCAGGAAGAGGTGGCATTTAAAGCAAGTTCTTAATGATAAGAAAATAAACCAAAGCTGGGAAATGGTAGCACACACCTTTAATCCCAGCACTTGTGAGGCAGAGGTAGGTGGATCTCTGTGAGTTTGAGGCCAATCTGGGCTAGAAAGCAAGTTCCGGTACAGCCAGGGCTACACAGAGAAACCCTGTCTCAAAGAAAGTATGCAGAAAACGTATCCTTACTGAAGGAAGAGCACATGCAGCTGCTGAAGTAGGAACTGGTTTCAGGACCCCAAATGACTAAATGACATGAGCTTAAATACAGGGAAATATTCATCAGAATGCATAGAACCTACGTCAGCTGCTATCCTTTGAATAAGGGCTTTTAGAAATGTTAAGTAGAATTTTGGTATAGATGTTTAAGACTATGATTTTCTGGATCTCGTGTTTTAAGGATGTACAGCATAAAATAACTTTTAAGAGGTTAAAGTGAAGTTATGCAACATTAATCAGGAAAAGCTCCTAGTGGGACTTATATGCATTCTCTGATGTGGAAGATATATACTATATATAATATATGTCCTTTGTTATCCTGTTGACTTTTCACCCATGAAGCTTTTATTGGCCATCTGCTTACACTGTTTTTCTCTCGAGATAGCATACAACTATTGGAAGCATGCACCCAGCCTGCTCGTGCTTTTACTCGAGTTGAATACTATTTTAATTTCTATCTTTATTATGTCTTCTTTTCCCTTTTGATTTTCTAGGGTTCCTTATTTGTCTTTGGCTAATAACCATTATGGAAAAGTAGAAAAAATACGTGCAAGTATCTGCCTAAAGTTTCCAAATTCCTATAGTGAGTCTCAATTTTTTTTTTTTTTTTTTTTTTTGGTTTTTCGAGACAGGGTTTCCCTGTAGTTTCTAGAGCCTGTCCTGGAACTCTGGAACTAGCTCTTGTAGACCAGGCTGGCCTTGAACTCAGAGATCCGCCTGCCTCTGCCTCCCGAGTGCGGGGATTAAAGGTGTGCGCCACCACCGCCCGGCCCTCTTTTTTTTCTTAAAGTTCTTTTTTAAAGATTTGTTCATTTTACATTTGAGTGTTTTGCCTACATATATGTCTATGTATCTCATATGTGCTTAGTGCCCACAGAAGTTAGAAGAGGGCATCAAATCCAGGTCCAGTAGTTTGTGAATCACTGTGTGGGTGCTGGGAATCGAACCTGGGTCCTCTGCAAGAGCAAGTATTCTTAACTGCTGAACCATTTCATCTTCTTTAACCCCTAGATGGTTTTTCTTTCTTTTTTGTGATAAGTGTCTTATTTAAAAATTAAATAGATTGAATTTTCAAAAATAGCTTTGGTTTGATCATGAATAATTTTGGAACGTAGAACAGAAAATTGGAAACCAAAGAATTTTTAGTTAATGGGTAATAAGTAACTATTGTCTGCCCTCTCATGTATTATGAGACTTAGGATGATTTGTATTCTTTTGTGAATCTTTGAGAGATTATCTACTCTGTAATCTTAAGATCTTTTGGAAGATGTAATATTAAAGGTTGATTCCAGGCTATTGAACATGTAGGACAAACACTACATGAGTGACTTTTCCAGTCAGTAAAATACTTTTGAATATATTTGATTAACTCAGTGCAAAATACTTAAATTCCACAATGCTCCGCCCCCTTGGTTTGGCTTTGTTTTGAGACAGGGTTTCTTTGTGTAGCCTTGGCTGTCTTGGAACTTGCTCTGTAGACCAGGGTGGCCTCGAACTCAGAGAAATACGCCTGGCCTGCCTCTGCCTCCCGAGTGCTGGGACTAAAGCTGTGCTCCACCAGTGCTAAAATTCTACAATTTTTATAAATAAAGATCAGAACCTTTTTTTTCTGCTGGAAATTTTAAGAACTTACCCAGCCCACCCTCCCACTCCATCCTTCTTAGGTCAAGGTCTGAAGAACACTTTGTATGTGCTATACGTTTATAAAGTCTGGAGAATGTGGTTTATTAAGAATTCTCAAAGTTACACATGGCAGGGCTGGGAGGGGTGCTCATTTTTTGTGTCATTCCAAGTTTCTAGGGTTCCCACAGCTGACTAGGAAGCGTTGTTTAAGGAATAGATATGTGAAAATTAATATATCTGCCTTAATAGATTTTCAGACAGATGTTCTGTTTATTGCTCACTGAGTACTGAGTTTTCAGTTCTGAGATTATCTTAAGTTTTTTTTAAACTGCCTGTGTTTGTGTCGTCCCACACCCCAGTCTGTCAAGAAAGGGCATTGCACAAATATGCTTTATTAAGTGGGCTGAGTCAGAAGTGCAGAGTGGATCCAGCATAGCAAAGAAGCATTTCTAATGTAAGGGCTGCTGGAGGGATCATTCTCTGCCAGAAAAGATGAGGCCAAGGAGCTACCTCAGAAGTCAGTGTTTGACGGGTTCGGGGTATGCCTTGCTACATTTCAGTGATGAATGCCTTGGAGATGACTTCTGTAGCTTCCAGAGATTCTCAGACAAGTTGCAAAAGCTGGCATTCGGGCCAACTTTCATACAAGCCTGCTCCTATCTTCAGAATTCTAGCTTTTCCTTCATCGTATGCTGTTCTGTTACTTTCTTGTGTAACCTTTCCTTTCTCTTAGTAGGTCACTGACGTCTGTCCTGATGCATTGCTGACTCTGCTCTTCCTTTTCTGACCTCTAGAGCCTAGAAGAGGAGATAACATCAATTTTGTTTAGTGGAAAGGGCTTTTCTCATAGTATGAAAGCCTCCTTCCCTTCAGCCACCACTTGGACAGCAGAGGGTGCTGTGAACTCTAATGCACCTAGAGAAACGCTTTCTTCTGTGCCCTTCTCACGCTTGCCTGAGGTGCATTTTGCTTTGTTTCCCCTGCTACTAAAAGCCACTTGAGAGACTTTCTTTCTCTCTCTCTCTCTCTCTCTCTCTCTCTCTCTCTCTCTCTCTCTCTCTCTCTCTCTCTCTCTCTCTCTCTCCTATTTAGGTAGCTTTCCCTATTTACTAGTGAAATTACTGCATGGGAGAAACATTCAATAAACAGTAGATTTGAACATAAAGAAGTACATTTATATTGAATAATTTTTTCCTATTTAATTTTTGTTAAAAATCAAACCAAAACAAAAACTGACTAAATTTAGAAAACTTTTTAAGCCACTGAGGCCCAGATCTGGAGTTATTAAGCAAAGGGAAGTGTCGGCCAAGTGGAAGCTAGCTAAGTGCTTTGTGGAGCTCGAGTTCTCGGAACCCAAATTTCAGGAATCTTCTGGCGGTCTAGTTTTCAAAACACCATACACGTGACTGCCAGACTTCCTGAGCTAATTGTGTTTGGGTGCCCGTCTGGAATTCCCTAAACTTGAGTTAAACCTGTCTAGCCATTTGAGGCTAAGTAAAGTAATAACAGTTATATGCTGGCCTGTAATAAGCCTGAAACACCTGCCTTAGAAATGCTCTGAGAGCTAGGTATCTTCTTCTGTGAAGCAGTTTGTAGTTAAATGTTACTTGTTTATAAAAGTAGACTCATGGTTTTCTATCTGAAACTCCTGGGTTTTCATTAAAACTGGAAAGATGATTTTCTTATTTTGTTAATCACATGCTTACATGGTATGACTTTTGAGCAACTCAAACATAAAATTACCATACATTTCAGAATAACAGGTTAGAGTGCCTGTGGCATGTATTTGTAGGTACCGCTGAGAATTGTATCATTTAGATCTGTGTGTCCGTGTTGCCGGGACCCATGAAGTACCTGGTATCCATTAGGACACATCTGAGTATAGCAGTGTCCTCCTGCATTCGTGTGGTGACCCCTTGAGTAAACAGCACTGCTGCCTGGAGCGGAATTACTTTTCAGTTCTGTTACTGGTGGTGTCATGAGGATGCAAACTGGTTGCTCCGCTTCATTTGTGCAAGTGTAAGGCGCTATGACGCTTTAGAAACTCCTAAAAGAACTCTACCCTGGTTAATACTGCAGTATAGTAGTGTTACTCCTATATTCAGTGTGCAGGTATTACAGGTATTAGATAGAACGGTTAGCTACCATATTAATCAGATAGAATTAATGTGCTGCTAAGAAATAGGTGTCCACAGGGTTTGGGATGATGGTCTTCAGTAGTAAGCTTGACCCATTTCCAGTATCGGGTAATAGTGAATGAACTAAATTCTAAGGGAAAGCGTGTGAGGCGAATGTTGACACCCACCCAACTATTTCTGTATTGCAAATTGAGATGTTAATAATTGTCTGGAATGAATGTTTTAATATTAATAGCCTTTTGAAACCGAATATGATTTTGCCGATCTGAGCTTTTTATTTTTTTAACCCCAAGAAAAGGGTTTCTCTGTGTGACAGCTCTCACTGTCCTGTGACTCTCTCTGTGGTCCAGGCTGGTCAAACTCACAGAGATCCGCCTGCCTCTGCCTCCCCCTTGCAGGCATTAAAGGTGTGTGTCATCACTGCCTGGCTGCCAAGCTATTTTTTTAATAAGCACCCCTGATCCAGGGGGAGAAAAAAGGAAAGAGATCCTTGATGCTACACTTAGGGTCCCAGCCAATGTTCTAGATTCAGACTAAAGTGTTTGAGGAACAGAATTTTTTTGTTGTTTTTGTTGATTTTTTTAAGCTTTTTTTAAATTTCATTTTACATTCCATCCACAGTTCTGCCCCCTGCTTCCCCCTAGGCCACCCCCTAAGGAACAGATTTAAAATTTATCCTTTAAGCGGATTAGGAAGCTTAGGTATAATCACATATTTTAATTTCTTAATTTCTTTTCAAGAATACTGGCTGCTTTTGCCTTTTTTTTTTTTTTTTTTTTTTGTAAGTGGTGTACCATTTATCTGTTGTCCTCTGTGACCTTGAGCACAGGTTTCAGTAGGGTCGCTATTCTGTGTTTGCATCGTCACATGTCTGTCTCAGTGCTTGTTGAGGTAAACGATACTGATTTGTGTCCCTGGTTGCTTTTTGTTTCCAGACTCGCGCTCCTGCATCGGAAAGGCCTTGCACTGGAGCCAGGGACGCTGTTAAGGTTCCCCCTCTTCCATGTTAATGCCACGCTAACCCCTCTCATCCGCCTCATGTTGCCCTGCTTCCCTTTCAGTCACCATCATGGTCATCTTTGTGTTTCTTCATGACATGAATCTGCCATCAGTTAATTTGGGTTTCCACTGTTTTTGTTTATTCATATATTTTTTTGTTTTCCCTCATCCACTTTTTTTTTGTACAGAGTTCACATGAGACTCTGAATGTAGTGGAGGAGAAGAAACGGGCAGAGGTTGGGAAAGACGAAAGAGTAACCACAGAAGAAATGAATGGTAAAGAGATGTCAGCTGGGAGTGGTCCTGGGGAGACTCGTAAGGTGGAGCCCATGACACAAAAAGACTCCACCTCCCTGTCTTCTGAGAGCAGCAGCAGCAGCAGCAGCGAGAGTGAGGAGGGAGATGTGGGAGAGTACCAGCCCCACCACCGAGTGACCGAGGGCACCATAAGGGAAGAACAGGAGTATGACGAGATGGAGGAAGAGCCCGGCCAAGCAGTCAAGGTAGAGAGGGAGGCAGCAATGCCCGAAGCCATCCCAGACAGACAAGCAGAGGCCAGTATACTCCCACTAGACACAGAGGCCCAGGAAGCTGTAGTTGCCCAAAAGTTGCCTGGAGAGAAGAGTGTACACGGAGGCACTATTAAGCAAGACATAAGAGAAGAGACCGAGGAAGAGCAACACACAGTTAACGGAGAGGTGCCCCATGTTGACATTGATGTTTTACCAGAAATTATTTGTTGTTCAGAGGTAAATGGGAGCCTTCAAGCATGAGCTAAACTCTAGCGCTCTTTCTCAGGGGGAATGCCTGCCTTTCTTCACCTTTCCCCTAATTCTCCTTCGACTTTTTCAGCAAGAATCTGATTTTTCTGTCTGGAAGAAGGGGAAAGCACTGCTCTGTAGATCTTCTGCAGCTCAGGTCACAGTTTCTAGCTCCTTGCTGCAGCTGGATTGCCTGTAGGGTAAACTTCCACAACCACATCTCTTCTCCTTCTCATTTCCATTTCAGTTTTTCTTTGCATGTTTTGGGTGCTTTTTTTGTCTTTCTTTGCACTACTTCCTCAATCACATGCCTTTTTTCATTGGCTTATGTGGTGTGTTCTGTTGGAAGTTGGTGGGTTTAAGTGCATGTGTTCCTGTTGTAATGATTGGGTTTGACTTTCTGGACCATTTTCTTAATTTTTCTTAGAACTGTGAGGTGGTTTCTGACAGTGGTAAGGACATTAGTTCTTGAATGCCACTGTGGTTCCTGTCTTTAGAGTCCAGGGAGAGTGTGGTTTGGTTGAGAGCCTTTCCTTCTTGACATCAAGGACTAAACATTCAGCAGAAGTGTACTCTTTTCTGGTTCTTACATCAGTCCTGGATGATTTGCAAATTGATTATTTTGTAGATTGTTTTATATTAGTTACGTCTTTTATTTTCAAGAAAGTGAACCTTGCATATTCCTCTCAGATTTTGTCTGGATCATTAGGAGCAATGTCTTTCACATGATAATTTACACAGGAATGTCTCTTGATTCCAGAAACCCACAATATCGGGATTTATCAGCCTTTGCTCTCTGATGGAGAGTGGGCAGTCTTTAATTGGCTTTGTTTTGGAGTAAATAGGTTGCTTTAAAATTTCATATTTTACTTCAGAGAAGGCCTCTCAAGAGTCTTTTGAACACTTTGAACTACCTTTTCCATTTAAATAATTACACCTGTTGGGGCTTTCTCTCAAAGGAAGTGTTAAAATATTTGGTAGCGCTATAGTCTGGTATACTTAAGCATGTATGCTCAGCAGGGTTAACAGATAATTGAACCTCTCTGCATGTGTAAAATCTTTCAGAGCACTTATTGCACCACCGGTGGACTAATTTTAGTCATAACATTGTATTGTACTTAGTACAGAAGAAAGCAAACTTTCAGGTGAGAGTCATTGAAAATAATCATACTTGAAAATACCCTTTCTGTAAAGTTCAGGAGAAATAGAGATGGTTACCTTTAGTGTATTCTATTATCTTTCAGTTTTAACATTTTTTTCCCCGAAGTAAAGTATACATGTATCAGTGTAGTGGTATAGGTCTGTCACAGTTGAAGAATGACGCAATTTAGGGGGTCATTGTTTGACCTTACACACACACACACACACACACACACACGTAGGAGATATAACTGAAGGAGAATTTGTCTTTTCTATCTTTTAGGTTGTATCTCTTTTTTTTTTTTAAGGTTATTTTCCTTTTCCTCTTTTCATGCATGAGTGTGTGTTTGGGTTTTTTTTTTTTTAACAATTATTTTTGAAGGTTCCTTTAAACTCTTCTACTTTATGACCATAGAATTTACCTTTCCCTTCCTTTTCCACCTTAGCCACCAGTGGTAAAAACAGAGATGGTAACAATTTCTGATGCCTCACAAAGGACAGAAATCTCCACCAAGGAAGTCCCCATTGTTCAAACTGAGACCAAAACCATCACTTATGAGTCTCCACAGGTACAAAAGCTCAAGATTTGGACTGTTTGAATTCCCTTTTTGCTTAGTATAAATACTTCTGTCTACAGAGTCTTCTCCATTTCTGAATTTGACATAGCTTTTCATAACTTTGTAGCTGTTCCAGCAATGTAACCTGCTCTGTTGCTGTCTTAGGTTTAGGCAGAGAGCTATAGGCAAATAGGTGACCTCCAAAGGACTGGGGATAGAGCACTTCTAGTAGTGTGAGGCTCAGAGTTCAGTCTTTGGTTCCTAGGGAAAGAAAAACCTCAATTAGAGCGGAGGAGTAAGTAATATTGATGACTTAGTTCTTACGTAGGGAGCCATACATATGATTAGTTAAGACAAGCAGCACAAGCCCTATCCTGTTACTGTAGGACCCTTCTGCCTTGTTGTACATATCTGTGGGTACGTTCTTGGGAAGGAAATGACCTTGCAACGTTTACTAGATGTGATAGGTTTTATACATTTGCTAAGACACCTGACATTGTCCTCTGGCCTCCACAAACACGTGTATGCACACATACACACAAAGAAAGTGGGTTCATCATTTCAAAATGGACCTGTGGTTTGCCTTTCTCTGGTAGGATTGCACTGAGGTGAAAGATGTCAGGTCTTAAAGTATTTTTTTTTAAGAGACTGAATGTGTATATGTATGCAGTGTGTCTCAAAAACAAGTAGATAACAGTGAGGACTCTAAGAGAGACATACATGGATCTAATACACATGGGAAGTAGAAAAAGACAAGATCTCCCGAGTAAATTGGGAGCATGGGGACCTTGGGAGAGGGTTGAAGGGGAGGGGAAAGGCATGGAGGGGAGCAGAGAAAAATGTAGAGCTCAATAGAAATCAATTTAAAAAAAGAAATTAGAAAAAAACAGTTTCAAGCATGTTATCCATATGTGCGCATAGATCCCGCATAAGAGCAAACAGGTTTCTTATCATGGGCAGGTTTGTGAGAATATTGTTCTTACGCCTGTGTTGTGGTAAGTAAGTACCTTTAGCAGCTCAGGTGTCCGAGACAGTCCGAGAGGAATTTCTTTGTGCTGTGTTAGAAAGTAGGCACATAGGTTTGCGATCGTAACGTAGGCAACCTAGCTGTTAATTTACTTTGTTATTTTTCATGATAAACTCTAGAATCTTCTGCCTCTTCCAGTGTTAAAGCAAATAAATAAAAACAGCTCCTTTTAAAATATATACAGTGAGATATATATATATATGTATATATATTGTGTGTATATGACATACATGGAGTATATATAGTCGCTTACATAATATTAATATATACACTCATATATGTATACTCATGAGATGCCAACCGTTATAAGAACTATGTAAGTTTTACAAAATCTATTAGGGATAAGCAGATAACCAAATATTTAAGTTCAGTTTGTCCTCATCAGGTTCTGTTACTAGTAATCTGAGAAAACATTTACCTATTTTTACCCACCTGTGCTTAAAAAACAATAGTAAAGTCAGTACTTCTGGTCACTGTGGAAACATCTTCACCTGGCTCTCGGGTTCCTTTTTCTAGCTTCTACAAATGTCCCCAGACAAATCCTCTTCACTATTGTTTGACTTACAGTCTCACCTTTACTTCATTCTACTTCCTCTTTCTGCCACAGGGTTTGTTTCTGTACATTCACTGTTTTTCACAGCTCCTCTTTTCAATGCCAGCTGCTTTCTGGACCATGAACCACTACTACCAACATGCAAAGGAGAGGCAGATAGCGTCTCCTGCATCTCCTGCCAACTGTGGAGACTTAGAAGATGCATACTCAGTGGGCGGGGTCTTTTCTGACATGATGGAAGTTAAGCATTGCTTTGTATTTTTCCTCCAACTATCCAAAGATTGATGGCGGGGCTGGTGGTGATTCGGGCACGTTACTGACTGCACAAACCATCACATCTGAGTCCGTGTCAACAACGACAACCACACACATCACCAAGGTAAAGCAATGTAGGGGAACCCTAGGGAGAGGATGGTACATGGCAAACAGATCTTTTCTATATTATTCCTTTGTTCCTTTACACACTTCTGAGTAATACACAGACAGTGACAGTGAACTAAAATGTCTTTCTTTAAAGTATCCAAGAAATTGCTCCAACAACAAATGTGTTTTGAACCAAATTACAGTTTTGTAAAGTACAAGGGGGTAAAAATATGACTAGCTATATTTAAGACAGCTACATGGACAGAAGAAATATTTTAATAAAATTGTGAGACGTCTCTCATTTGTTTAAAGTTCTAGTATGTTGATTTAAGACATTTTACCCAAAACCTTTTCTAAACATGTAATATATAGCCCATGTAGTCCTTGGCCTGAGAGCATCAGCTGCATCTGGGGCTTGGATGGCTGAAAGTTATGACTTACTCCAGACCTATTGTAACCCTTGGGAAAGCTTCCAGCTGATTCTGATGCACTCCAGTGTAATTCAAGTCTGATTTTCTAGTATTTCATTTTGCTTTTATTTTCGCATTGGATTAGTGCTTTTAGTAGTCTTAAATATATGTTATACCCTTTCCATTTCATGTTTCAAGACTAATTTAAATAATAAGCAAAAAATAGTAAGAAATTTTGTGAATTAAAAATATAGATACGTTGGTACTCAATTTATCAAATATTCAGGTGATAGAGCTAGTGATAAGCTTTATTTCTTAGATAAGTGCCGCTGTGTGGGTTGTAAAGGTGATAGAGGTTACCTGAGTGTTTTTTCGGAACTTTGGTATTGGCTGTGTTCTTTGCAAAGGTCTCAGAGGATCTCTGGCCTTCTACTTCTCCAGCCTGCCCCAGACATTCTTAGCTCGCACCTGACCAGTACCTCTGTGAGGCACTTCATTCGGGGCCTCCTTCACCCCAGTCTTTCTACACAGCCAGTGCGCAGCGTGTTCTGTGTCCATGTGCACAGCCACACTTGGAAGCAATCATCAGATCAGACTTTTAATGAAAATATTATTTGTTTTCTTTAAATCAGATGCAAGGGTTCTTTTTGTAATTTCACTAAAATGAATGTCTTATTAAATGAATTTGTATGACTGAAACCAAGCATCAAAACTATAGTATCAATTTTCTAAATCAAAAACACATCTAAAATGTTCATAACTCTATAAGTGCCAATTATTTCTTCTTTCTACTCTTCTTTTAAAAAATTGGACAACTGATAGGGAAGAAACTTAGGGAATGTAATAGATTATCCGAATGGAATTACTTAGATTTTTTAAATGGCATTTGTTCTATTTTAATCTCACCAGAATCTTGGTATTTTAAGGACTGCTTTCAAGTAAAGGATATGCATGGACACTGTCACTTTAACAGTAGGTCTCTGTGGAACTGAGAAGCACAGCACAAAAAAGCACCCAGAGCCTGATTCTGGTATTAAGATGGTCAGAAGTTGTCAGTTCTAGTTATTATTTTCTTTTTCTAATTTTTTTGTGACCTCTAGACTGTGAAAGGTGGAATCTCTGAAACAAGAATTGAGAAACGCATTGTGATCACAGGAGATGCAGCCCTTGATCATGATCAGGTAAAGGCCTTGCCTGTCCCATCTGTGTCTAGTTACCTCCTGATGCATCCAAAGTATGGTGGAAGGACACATCCCAGCCTTTCCTGTGAGCTTTCCTAAACACACCAGCACAAAACATAAAGTAATGTTTATCTTTCACTGGGTTAACATGCAAGATAATGGGGACTTCTGGTGACCAGTAGGAATTCACATTGGCCTGGTTTACAGACAGGTTGTTAAATACTTTAAAACAAATGGCAGTAAATGACAGTGCCCAAACAAGCCACCAAGGTTTCTTATGCTTAGTTGTGAACATTTTCAAGTGATTTTATAACATAAGAAAAGTTAGACTAGTGACCACTAAGTATTTTTCCTGTGGTAATTTGAGATTGTAAAGAGAAAGAAAGATCTCATATTTCTTTCAAAATTAAAATTTATATTGAATCTATTTTTTTGTTATTTTGTTTTTAAAACCAGAACTTTGTTTCAGTTCTAAGATAGGTCAGTGCTTGGTTATAAAGCAGGTAGGTAAGAAGTGGGGATGCTGGAAGCTTGGTCTTAGACTAGCCACAAGTGATGACAAGAGTATCTGTCTGTCTGCCTCCTTCCCTCCCTCCCTGCCTGCTTTATTTATTTATTTTTCTTCCCTCCCTCCCTCCCTCCCTCCCTCCCTCCCTCCCTCCCTCCCTCCCTCCCTCCCTCCCTCCCTCCTTCCCTCCCTCCCTTTTCTTTCTTTCTTAGTTTTTCTTTTTGATTAATTTTTAAAAGGAGAATAAGGTATTTTTCTCCACAACTTTAAGAAAAGGAAAAGAAGTGCTTAGCAGACCTCTTCTTATTCTTGGCGAATAGGGACAAATGATAGACACACAGCTTTGAACATGGTACTATGCCCAGGAGGGCCGCTAGTAGAGATAAGAATTGCTTGCTTGAGAAAGGCTTTGTGTATGACCAGAAAGGATGGAATTTTGTGGCCTTTGTAAGCCTGGTATTCTGATTACATGTTTCATAATGTTTGGGATCCATTTGTTTGCCTGTTGGTTTGTTGCGTTTTTAATTTCTGAGGGTTAGAGATAAAGATTGCCCCAGATGCTAAGTATGAACTTAAGAGTGGGGTAATCCTAGGAATTGAGTAGCGCACTTGACATGGAAGAACTGTCTGGAACTGACACCTCTGCTTTCCTATACAGAGGGAGCTTTTGCTGTTGCCCAGTGGGGAGTCTGGACTTCCCTGACTCTGAGGTGGAGCATATCTGACTCTTACTTACCCCCCTGACATTCTTGCTCAAGAAGTATTTATTAAATTCCTACAGTATTCTAGGCAAGAAGAGTATTTTCCAATCATTGTCTTAGTACTTTTCCTTTTCATGCTTTACAATACTTCAGGTTTTACCTTTTAACCTGTTTGCCTTGAAAACTCAAGTTTATGTAGCATTGCTTGTAAAAGGCAAATAAAATATGAAACATGTGGTTCCTAAAATAACACAATTCTATTTTAAAAAGATGATTCAGTATCCTGAACAGTTAATGTGAGAGAGCACACCAACTCTTTTATGCTTCAGCACTGGTTAAGTGGTGTCTGATCTGTATAGTTACCACCAGATGCTCTTGATAGGCTCACTTCCTCCTTAAAAAGGGATCCTTGGAACTATGTACATTAAATGAAGAAATTGGTCTCTTGACAAAATCTGATGCTGGTCATATAGTGACTGATACCATTCCCATTTTTTCTAGTTCCTTCCTTTTGTTCAAAGAATTCTTAGTAATGGAAGATTCCTTTATTTGAGGGAGACACAAAAATGTCTCACGTTGATATGTCTGATAGGCATACTCCCATAGAAACCAGCTCAGCAGCTCTTCTTTCTCTGCTGGTCATAATTTGATGCTCCATTCCAGGAAGGAAAAAAAACTACACTATACTTATTCTTAGCATATTTCTTTCTAATAAAATAGTTCTCAGCCTGGTATGGTGCTACATGCCTGTTGTCCTACGTCAGCTCTTAGGAGACTAAAATAGAAGGAACCCAAGAAGTTCAAGACTAACCTGACTATACTGAGACCCAGGTTCACTTTTTTCCTACCAATTTGGCAGTATGATGTTTCTCATGGTCTTTATTATTTTTGTAGTAATATCTTATTAACATTTTATTACATTTAATTTCTTAAGCTGATATACAATTGAAAGAAATTACAAGCATAATTTAAGATACAGACTGAAGAGGTGACTCAGTGATTAAGAGCCCCTGGCTCTTCTTCTAGAGGATTCAGGCTTTTCAGCACTCATTTGATAAATCACAAACATCTGTAACTTCAGTTCTAGGAGATCTTACACTCTGTTCTCTCCTCTGTGGACACCAGCACACACATGGTACACAGATATACATGCAGGCAAAATACCCATACATATACAAGCAATAAATTAATATGTGCTGGGTGTTGATTATGGCTTGTCCTCTTCTCGTTTACTCTGTAGCTTTACCTAGATTTAATGAACAAAAGCTCCAGGCTATACTCCATGTCTTTGCTTCTGTTGCTGTGAAAAGAAACCATGACCACAGCAACTCTTATAGAGGAAAACGTTTAATTGGGGCTACTTGGGGTTTTAGAGGTTTATCATGGTGGGACATGGCAGTATGTAGACAGACATGGTATTGGAGAAAGAGCTAACAGTTCTACATTTTTGGTCTTCAGGCAGCAGGAGGTGAACTGAGTCACTCTGAGCATAGCTTGAGCATATGAGACCTCAAAGCCCACCCCAACAGTGACACACTTCTTCAAACAAGACCACACCTCCTAATAGTTTCACTCCCATTGGGGGCTGTTTCTTCAAACCACCACACTTCATAATTTTATAGCAGAGAAAAACTGTAACATGATCCAGTAATGTGTTTGTTCCCAGAGGCAGACAGCAGAGCAAAAGAAATGTTACACTGCTCTTCACTGTTTTCAGATACATAATTTCCTTTTATAATAAGGTGATACATATCTTAGAGGAATATATTTTTTTTTTAGAATTCTTTCCTAGACTTTGTTTTTCTGTGGGATTTTTTTTCTTTCAGAACTTCTTTACAAATGAAAATCTCAATAATTAAGAAAGATATGTCTCCCTCTTAAAAATAGAGTCTTTGCATGTTACATAGTTTGCTCTCTGAAAAAGAGGTATTCGTCTTTTTTCTTACTGCCTCATCCTTGAAGAGACCATGGAACTGTCTAGTCACACTCTGGATCTTCCCCATGTGCAAAGTCTTGACCTGCTGTCAGACAGTGTACTTCTTAATGATTGTTTTTATGGTTATTATTGTTCTTTATTTCTGTCCCCTATAAGTTTATGGGCATTTTTTCTTACAGTGTTTTAGTATAATCTTTTTAAATTCAGACAGTTACTTTGAGTCCTAGATGACAAAGATTAGAAAACCTGGTCCCATGTCTTAGAGTTTCCAGCTGTTAAGTGGTAGTTACTACCATTTGTATAGATGAGGCACTGTACTTGTTAGTTGACATCATTTCCTAAATTCTTACAACAAACCTCAGAATGATCTGTATTGCCTCATCATTAGTCTAAGCTTCCAGGTGAGAATTCTATAAAGCTCAGAGGAAAACCACATTCTCCTAATTCCACAGTGAGTACAAACCTGGATTTCAAAGCCAGTGTGTTTCTCCTATATGCATCACCCTTAGAGGTACACAGCAAAGTCAGGAAGCAGAGAAAATGGCAGACGTTTTCTGAAATGATCAGTGAATCCAATTTAAACGATTCTGTTATTGTAAATGAAGACCACAAGAACAGTTTGGCTGAACCTTTTGTCTAGTAGATGAAGGTGCATGTATTCTGCCATCTTTAGGCAGAACCAAATACTCAGCTCATGATTGCTGTTCTTCTGATCCTGGTAGGCGCTGGCTCAGGCCATCAGGGAAGCCAGAGAGCAGCACCCGGATATGTCGGTCACAAGGGTGGTAGTGCACAAAGAAACAGAGTTGGCAGAGGAAGGAGAAGAGTAAGGTAAGTGAGCCTGGCCATCCACAGCCTTCCCTGTGACCACTCTGTGATCCTGTGCTATGCAGTTTTATATCAGGGTCTTTCTTCGTCATGTTGTTATCATCAAGCGCACCTCCTCAGATGTGTATAATCAGAATCTCTGTGGTCTGTTGGCTGTCTGCTGCAAATGACTGCTAGCAGTCAACATTCCTTCTATCAAGCATGTTATTGTAATCTGTAATTAATGTTCACACTGACCATTGGAGGTGCTGTTACTTTTATATTTCAGAGAAACTTATCTTATATGAGAGATAATGAGCTAAGTCTTTAAAATCTATATGTTAAGAATTACATATCAAACAGTGATCTATAAAGAAAGCATAATACTTGTATTACCTAAAAGTTGAAAGTTGTTTTAGTTGGATCAAGGAGGAAAAGTGTTGATAAATGATGTTTAATATAACCAACAGTAAAGGATTAATATTCTCAAAAAGTTAAGAACTCTAAAGAAGGTGGGCGGTGGTGGCGCATGTCTTTAATCCCAGCACTCGGGAGGCAGAGGCAGGCGGATCTCTGTTGAGTTCGAGGCCAGCCTGGTTTACAAGAGCTAGTTCCAGGACAGGTTCTAAAACCACAGTGAAACCCTGTCTCGAAAGAACTCTAAAGAACTGTTAAGAGAATTTAAACACTTCTAGCGAAAAAACAGGATGAAGATTACACAGGTAAACCATGTAAAAATAAGTGAACTATAAACAAAAATCTTTGGCCTTACTATATTGCCTAAATTGGTGAAAAATTAAAGTCAATGGAACATTTTTACCCATATGACAAAAAAATGTATGTCTTAACCAGTGTTGGAAGGTTATGAGATGAAACCATATTCACATACCGATGTATGTTATTTCTTAGAAGACAGTTGGGCAAAACCTATCTCAAAACATTAAACTGGCCTATCTTTAAACTACTTTTAAGAACTTAGGTGGGGGAGCTCAGCAAGTAAATGCTCTTGCTGCCTGCCGGCTAGATAGTCTCAGTCATCCCTGGGACTCCCTTGCTGGGTGAGAAACAACTCCTTCAAGTTGTCCTCTGACCTTGATGTGTGTGCTATGGCAGAAGTCTCCTTACACTATCATCTATGTGTGCACACAAAATAAATTAATAAATAAAAACTAAAAGCAGTAAATTTGCTTAATATACTTAGGGATGTTTGCTGATATTCCTCTTCAGAGTCTATTATAGTGTATATTTTAAAAAAGACCTTGGTGTCTCTTCTCTTTCATTCCTCTTTTTCTTTCTTATTTTATTAATTTGTATCTTCTTTGTCTGGTTGTTAGTTTGGCTAACAGTTTATCAATCTTACCAATTTTTCTAAAAGAACCAACTCTTTGTTTTAATGATACTTTGTATTGTTTTGTCGTTGTTTCTATTTTAGTGATTTCAGTCCTAAATTTGATTATTCTTCACTGTACTCATTTTGGGTATGATTTCTTCTTTTTGTTCAAGAACTTACAGGTGTGCCCTTAAGTTACTAATATGCAGTCGTGTCAGTTTTTTTTTTTTTTTAAAAAAGGTCGAATTTATCAGTTAGGGTCCTATATGTAACTATAGTGACACTAGTGTTAGTACCAGTAACTCCTTAGCATGAGACCAACCACATTTGGGTACTAGTAGCAATCCATGAGATAACTTAAATGACAAGTAGTATGGAATTAGTTAATACACTAGTTGCTTCCATGTAATGACTAAAAAATTCTTGATGAAGTGCATAATTATGACATTTATCTGTTAGGATTTTATAAAATATGTCTTATCACAAAGCACACAGTAAGATTACTTTTAAAAGCCTGTACTTTGAACAGTCAGAGAGCAGATAACTCAGGGAAAGCTGAGGCCACGGAACATTCATCTTTTGCCTTGTATAGTAGAACTGTTTGCTCGTCCATCTGAAGAGAGTGAGGACCCTTACTAGGTCACAGCCTCAGTGCTAAGATTTTTATTTTGCTAATTTCGTGGACATGAAATGATATATAATTGTGATTGTAATTTTAGTTTTTTTCCATTTTTTACATGATTCTTTGTATTGTTTTGTTATTTGCTTATTTGTTTGTTTCTATTTTAGTGATTTTTAGCCCTAAATATTTTCTTCTTTTTAGCACTTAAAACCTCAGTTTTTTTTTTAGAGGTAGTTTCTTTTCTTTTTCTTTTTTTTGTTTTTGTTTTAAGCTATATATTTTTCTCTGCTCCCCTTCTACCCTCTTCTTGATCCCCATGCTCACAATTTACTTAGGAGATGGCTGCAGCTCTGTGAAATGTAAGCAGGAAGAGATTCCTGAAATGCATTGGTTGGCTCTTACCTAAAGGTGTGATGCCATTTAGACCCAGAACGAAAACTTGTCCCATACTAAGTTTACCTCTTAGAGATACAAAAAGCAAAATGAAATCATCTGATGTGTACATGCCAGTAACATTAGGGGTTCCATGCTTGTCTCTGTTCTTCCTTAGTTCAGAGCCTAAATGCTTAGGGAATACATGCTGTGTTTAAATGCAGGAAGAGCCATGATCCATGGATCTTTAAATAAAGGGCTATACAAAGGAGGTCACTGCTCACCCATCTAAAACAATAAGGAGTCCAGGGTTTCTGACTCTGACGGGCATCTGATTAGCTAATAGTTAACTTACACATGTAAAAATGTATTGATTGCATTTGACACTAAAATGCAAATTTCTTAGAGCCTAAAAGCTGCTTGGAATTCTAGAAGCATGTTAAAGTTGCCATTTGTGATACCAGAAAGATTAGCCTGTTATACCTTTCTTGTGATTTCTTTATGACTGAATGGGAGTGAGGGACGTTGTAATGTATGTCTTCATGTTAAGTCCAGTAGGTCTTAAAGATTTTTCTTCAGTATATATTGTCTTCAGTTTCTAACCTATTTATAGTTTTCCTGTAATATCATTGAAACAAATAATTTTTGCTCTCTTTTCTAATTTTATGACATTTTTGATGGAAACAAATTTTAAGAAATAAAGTGATGCAGAAACTAGATTGAGAAAATGTCATAAAGAATCTGGAATCTCATTCTAATGTAGACAGAGATAACTAACATGAACTTTGTTTTTCCTCTCCAAGTTTAATAATGTATCTAACCTATTATGTCTAAAGTATTATTTCTATGGATGAAGAGGTTTGTTTTCTAATGTAAACATGGGACAGCTATGTTCAACAAATGATACGTATTCACCAGGCAGAGCAGAAATACTAGATGTCAAAGTGCAAGAATAGGTAGGTTGACAAAGGTCACAGATAACCCTCCAGAGCAGTTTGATTGGTAGGCTGTGTACCAGCCACCATCCCTTGTGTTTGTTCCTTCCCCCCACCATCCCCTGTGTTTGTTCCTTCTCCCCACCCCCCACCCCCGCGTGGTGGAGGGGGATTGCTAGCCAGGAAGACTTTGCTTCCGTTGACTTCCCCTGCCTAGACTCAGGCAGAGGTGCTAATGAGTGATGAAATAGCCCAAGGAAGACAGCAGGTTGGGAAACAATGGATTTGATTAGTCATCCTGCCACGATAACCAGGAGGCTTTAATATTATCTGTGCTGCTTCTAAATAGTGGGGAGTATTTTTTCCCTATCAAAATAAGAATTTTTATCTCACCAATCATGTGCATTCTGATTTATTTTATCCTTGTGGAAGGAACATTAATGTCCAGTCCTCTAAAATTAATATATTTGTCAGAATTTTTGCGAAGTTGAAATGCAAAATGAAACAGATCTAAAAATCTTTTGCTAGCTCAGGTATGGTTAATCATTTCTAATCCTTTGTGCTGTCTGTCTTTGACTATGGGCATACAAGCTTCCCCAAGACTGTGTATCCTTCCTCCCTCCCCCCCCTCCCTCCCCCCTCCTTTCTTTGTAATTATATATAAACACTCTTCTTTTTTAGTGGTGTTTTGTTTTGTTTTGTGACAAGGTGTCATTATTGTAGCCTTGGCTGACTTGGAATTCACTGTATACCAGGTTGGCCTCAGAATCACAGAATTCCATCTGCCTCTGCCTCTTAGTCACCACAGTCAACTACTTTTGCCTACCTTACTCTTTGGCAACAAATCCATCTGAGTCGTCCATTCCCTTTCGTAACAACAGCTGGTCTTCCCATCTTCTTTATCCAGCCCTCCGCTGTGTGGGCTCCTGACCAGAGTTCTAGCCTCTGTTCTCCTTCACCTTCAACATGCTCATCACACTGAAATCACAGCAGTGCTTCCAAACTATGAACCCAGCTATGCCACACGTCCTCAGGACCGGAGGAAGAACAATTCCCTCGTCCCTGGGTGTATGCTCTGCATAGCTGACCACCCCCTCACTCATGACTCCCTTCCTCTCTTCCTCGGCTTTGTACTCTCCTCTGGGTCATTGCAGTTGATCTTTTGCCAACTCCCACTCCCATTTTTATTAGCCCAAGTTCATACTTCTCATTCCAGTGTTGGGGAACAGACCAGATGTAGCTTATGTACCTTAATACCCCATCACTTAAGTACCTGCATTTGCCCCGACTGGTGTGGCTGCAGCATTCCATTGTCCATTCACCTCTGTCTCCTCTCCTACATAAATCCTTAAGTCCATCTTCACATCATAATGCTCTGTTGTAGCACGAGTAATTAAAAACCCAGAGACAGATACTGGAGTTCAGGCTAAAGATCAGAAAAGCAAAGCAGCCAACCACTAGAGAGACCTTTTACATCTACCAAATCTTCAGACTGAAAGGGTGAGGTCCTGTCTCCACTAATCCTCAGACTCCACACTCCACAGAGTTCCTGTCTCTTCCCCTTTATATTCCTCTTTCTACACAGCCATATTGCTCCTGTCTCCACCTCCCTAGTACTGGGATCAAAAGTATGCGACTCCCAAACACTGGGATTAAAGATGTGAACCACCACCACCTGGATCTATCTCTAGATCCATATTATGTAGCCCAGGGTGGCCTTGAACTCACAGAGATCCGTCTACCTCTGTCTCCTATAGGAGGAGGGCCTGTTTGTTGGTTCTGGCTTCCCGGCTGGCTTAGACCTGAAATAATCACACAGAAACTGTATTAATTAAATCACTGCTTGGTCCGTTAGCACTAGCTTCTTATTGGCTAACTCTTATATTAATTTAATCCATTTCTATTAATCTGTTTATCACCATGAGGTCGTGGCCTACCAGCAAAGTTTCAGCATGTCTATCTCAGCTGGCTCCATGATATCTTTCTCTGATCTGCCTCCTCTTCCTCCTAGCATACAGCCTAGCTTTCCCCACCTAGTTCTGTCCTTCCCTGCCATAGGCTCAAAACAATTTTTTATTCATTAACCAATAAAAGCCACACATAGACAGAAGGACTTCCCACACCACTCTCCTGAGTTCTGGGATTAAAGGTATGTGCCACTACTCCCTGGCGTGTATGGCTGACTAGTGTGACTGCTTTGCCCTCTGATCTTCAGACAAGTTTTATTTATTAAAACACAAATAATATACCTCTATACTCTATACCTTCTGTGTCTCTTCACTTGTTCTCAGCACCTGAAGTAATCTGTTCATCTTAATGAAGTAAAAACAGACTGACTTTCCCCAAATCTAGCTTAAAGCCTGCACTGGTTAACTTTTATTTTTATAGCAGTGTACTTCACCTGAAGGGGACCTATGTGTCACTACTCCTGTTAGATGCCTGGAACCAAATAGTACTGAATCCTCCATATACTGGCCCCCTTTGCCTTTTCAGCTAAGGGAAGCCCTTTATGACTTCCTTTTAGTGTATCTGAATTGCAAATACCTCTGCTCAGGCACTTTGGGACCTGAGACCATTAATAAGGAAAGTAGGGGCTACTTGAATGTAGCCTCTATGAGGCCATGACATTTGACCTAATAACCAACAGAGCTGCTAAGTGATTAATGGGTAAGTAGCATATTTGTACTGACTCATAGTCAGGGTGGGGCTAGGGGAGCATTGTGCTACTCAGAATAGCCCTCAGTTTCAAACTTTAGTTTTGAATTTCCCATTTAATGTCTTTGGATCACAGTTGACTCTAGGTACCTGCAACTGCAAAAGGGAAAACCAGATAACAGACATTGGGACGGGGTGGGGGGTTACACTATGTGTGTCATTTTTTTGTGGTAATTACATCATGTAGTATGGTCTTTGTTGCGAGCTCTATACTTGCCAATTTCCCAGAAATTGTAAGGCATCTAAGTTTGGAATGAGCTGTCATGTTTGTTTTTAGTAAACACATTATTTCCTGTTAACGTAGGCAGATAACTGTTGATTACTTGAATGAAAAGTTTGATTACTTATTCTGTTTAAGTCTGCTTTTGGAATAAGCTTTATGTTTTTTGTTTGTTTTTCTTTCCTAGAGAGTCAATTTTTTTAAAAGCAACATTCAACTTCATGAATCCGAAGAACTTTGACCATTCCAAGTCTTAATGCCACACCACTACTCCAGCAGTTCTGTGCTACAACTGGTAACGGTGACCAGAGCCTGAAGAATTAAAATGCCAACACCAAACCTTACCTTAACAGCTCTGGTCCATACTGTTCCCATGTATCTCTAATATATCATAACCACTTCTAAATATTCTTACTTCCTCTTTTCTTTCTGTCTTTTTTTTTCTTTTTTAATTCTTTGGTTTTTGTTAAGAGTTTTGTATTTGTTTCCTTTTCCTACCTGTTTTTTATGACTCATTTGCTCAAATGACAGTGAACAAAGCCAGCCCAGGCTGGTAAGGTGCTGTTCACTTGAACAGGTGCTGTTATATGGAAAGGAAACTCTGTGACTAATTTAGATAGTGGTTTTCTCTCTTCAAGGTAGTCTCCATTGAACTCGTACAGTCGGGATCTGCAGTTTTCAGACCGCAGTGAATGTACTGCATGAGCACAGTTTAATACCAACTCAGAGCATTTCTTAATCTTGAAATATTTCTAATATTTGGGAATTTCACTATGGATGATTTTTATATTGACTTTCCAGTCCTGTGACTTTGTATTTTAATAAAGTCAGAGACTCTCTAGACTGGAGAATTAGGAAGCTCACTGACCAAGCACTGTGTCAGAGACCGTCACCCACAGTGCAGTACTTCTCAGACATACGCTTTGCCACAGCATTCCAGAGCAGTAGGAGAACCACAGAACGTGCCCTTCTCTTTTCCTACTAAAAGAAAATCAGGCAGCTTAAGTTAAAGCCTTAGTGCTTTCTCTCTTAACCTTTCCAGTTTCAGTACTTCTATTATTTGAACACTTGAGTAGAACACTTGCTTTGTATTAAACTTTGTCTACATGTAAAACTGACCTTTTGTTACTGAGCAGGTATATCTCTTTAAGATAGTTTGATAACTCACAGGTTTGAAGATGCTGGGGATAAGAGGGTTGGGGACAGTGGTGGGGGTTCTGTTGGTTATATGAAAGCTATTCCATTTAAAGCTGACACCAGAGACCTGATAGGGACTTATTAACTGTATTGAACATGTCTTTCATTTGCTTTTGACTGTATAGTTAATGATGCCAGGTTAGATTTATAGCAGCTTCAAGTTGTATTAAATGGTATTTTGCTTTATGTAATACTGTTATAAAATAAAACTTTGTTTATTCTACAAACTTGTCACTTCTTTTTATAAACATCAAAGAAGTAATCTGGAATGCTATTTTTTCCATCAGAAAAATCTAGTATTTTTAAAAATACTTAGTAGCATTTCAAGAGTGGTTAAGCTCTGTTTTTGTTTGCTTGCTTGCTTGCTTGTTTTAATTTGTTGCTGCTTCCAGCATCAGTGATCTGAACTAATGAAAGCATTGTGGCAAGATTCCTTGCACCTCGTTAAATGGTGCTCCTCACTTGTTTGACCTTTTATTGGTGTATATTCAGGAAGATTTCAGCTACACCATTTGTGCCTTGCTGCTCTGCTCCATGTGCTACTTTACTTTATGTCCACTGTGTCTCCATGTACTGGTGGAGCAAGCTTGCGAGGGACTTCATCCAAGTGTAATTGGAATGGCTTACTGGGGAGCTCTCACCAAGGCATACCACTTTACACAGAAAAATGGTCAACAGAGTACAATTTTTTTGAAATGTTATATAGAATTCTTTATGTAGTCATTTAAAATGAGCACAGGAAATATAATTTGCAAAGCTGTCTTCTTTGAGATCTGTTCCTGCTAAATTATGTCTCAACTTGTGAAAGGCCTTTCTCACATTCTCTCCAATTGTTACAGAAACAACTCTCCAGAGAAGGCTGTCTCAGCTAGCCAAATCTTGGAAT
Source organism: Arvicola amphibius (assembly GCF_903992535.2). NCBI lineage: Eukaryota > Metazoa > Chordata > Mammalia > Rodentia > Cricetidae > Arvicola > Arvicola amphibius. Next base: position 33,377,639 of record NC_052054.1, read on the forward strand.
ATTATGAAACCAAATGTGCTTCTGTACATATATTTTCCATCAAAAAGTTAGTATTATGGAACTCATTTAAAAATCATCTACTGACCTTCCTGTGATGGGGACTGAGAACTCTTCTGCACGTGGATCTCCTGCTGAGACCAGTGATGGAAAGGGCCTCTACAGCACCTGTGGACTAGGCAGTGCAGTCGGTGCATGGGATCAGTCTTACTCTGCTGAGGCAGCACGAACAGGGTCCTGGAGCAGTCAGGAACATTTTAGTGAGATAGTGCCCAAAGAGCCACTTGGAACAGTGTTGATGATTACCCCTTGTGGGAACATCAATAAAGCTATCTTTTAAAATACCTTGTACTTCTGTTGTGACAAAAGGATTTTCAGAATGTCTTCATCTCACTTGTAAACGGGACCAAATGGCAGAGTAAGTAGGAAAGTGGATCCAAGAGTTTCAAGAAACAGATTTGAAGTTTTTAAGCAGAAAAATATTTTTAAATCCTTAATCTTATTAATTAGAAATAAAAATCCTAAGAGTGTTTGCTTCCTGCCCCAGTCACTTTTAGGTCATTCATACTAGGATCTGCACTGTAACCTGACACTGGTAACTTAGCATCTAAAGGAGGAAATTTATTTTGTCTTACTAGTTCATAGGGTTACAGCCCATCACAGTGAGGCGAGCATGGGGGAGTAGATCACAAGCAGGCTTGTGTGGCACTCATCTCATAATGCACAAAAGGGAAGCAGGGCATTCAGGGCACTGTGGAATATCCTCAGTTTGAGGAAAAAAAAAAAAAAACAGGCTAACTAAAAGATAGATCCGTTAATTTTTCTTTATTATAAGGGGCAAACTCATGAAACAGGAACGAGAAGTCCAAGCTCAGCAGTGTAGAGTGGGAACCACAGAGAGCAAACTTTGGGCTGCCCGGTACCCAGAAAGCCACACCCTAACTTGGTCCCAACTCTTAAAGATAATTGGTTGACAAATATTTCCCCATTAGGGCAGGACCATGGACAGGTATAACTTTCAAGACCCCAGCCATAATGTTCCACTTCTGCCAACCACGACCCACCTCCTAATGGCTCTGCCCATAGTTTCAAAATGAAATGAGGGGCCAAGTGCACAACACATGAACCTGAGGGGGACATTGCAGATTCAAACCATAGCATCTTAGAGCATGCTTTGAATTTTTAAATCTGAAAGGCATTTAACATTCCTAATTCTGGCAGTTATAAGGTATGAATTCTGATTTTTAAGGTTTACTTTTGCCAGAGAATTTGAGATTTTGAGAAAATTTTGTGGTTGCATTTCTTGTTGATACCTGAAAGCACTGAAATCTTTGGAAAGATTAACTCTTATCTTGTGGGTAAGAGATTGCATATACCGTTCCATGTATTGTACTCCTCTATGCCTAATTTTCTGTTTTTCCAGCTAGGTTCAGGATATGGAGTGGCCATGAACTTACATTCCACTTCTGGAAGCCTTTGAAGCATCATCTTGGGCAACATCAAACTGCCAAGTTACTAATTCAATTAAAAACAGCAAGAACAGAATGATGAAAAACTAGAACAGGTGTAAAGCTGGGTATGGTGAATTGTGCCTATAATCCTGGCACCTCTTGGTCAAGCATCCTTCAAGCCAAAGCTCAGGCTTCAGACGTTCTGTTTCTGGAAGAAGAGGGAGCAACTGAGATGTCTGAGCCACACATTTGGCTGGCAGCTGCCCAAGATGGAACTCTGCTGTGTCCTTTCACACCTCCTGTTGAAGAAAGCATTTTTACACAAACTGCTTCCACCAGGGGCTAAAAAGGGATCCTTCCCAGAACTGAAGGAATAGTGTTATTTCTTCCATATGGCATTAGCATTTAGGAATTACCCAACTTCGAAAGACCCAACAGATATTCTTGATATAATTGAGTGCTATTATGTAAAAACCTGAAACAGTTCTGTAGCTCCCGTGTCGCTCACTACAGGACCAGTTGCACGGACAGGGAACTGACCTGAGAAACAGAGAGACAGGTGGAGACATGGGTCACTCTTGATACAAGAATGCCAACTTCATTGAGATCAGGGGCAACTTATATAGGGCTCTGGCTATGCCCCAGCTCTGGAGATCTTTCAGCTGCAGACTCATCAGAACCCACTCCCTTGCCATCAGGGTCTCATGCTCAGAGCAGAGGAAAACAAATTATTTACAGGAAATTCAGGCTCTGGGTCTGCAGTCCCTAGTAGCTCCCAACACTATTAAAATGGAATTTTCACCAGAGAACTCACTGCATGCCTGAGAAGAATTTCAGGGTGGGGCCTAAAGGAAGAGTCAGGAAATTATCAGGCCACAATGAAACGTTCTGACTTTTGATCATTACAATCTTGTATGCTTGTATGACTGACTGTCACTACCAAAATTGATGCATTTAAGCGCGCGCGCGCGCGCGCGCGCGCACACACACACACACACACACACACACACACACTCTGACTCTTAAGTAAACCACCCAGAACACAATGGAGTCATGTGCAAAGGTTAGAAAATAGCCAGGGATAGGGTGCACTAAACATTTTGTTGCTATTAACTAGAAAAGTATGGCAAACATAGTAGTGAGCGTAATCTGTTTTACTTTGAACTAAATGCTTTTTAAATTATTAAATGCTTCTTTTTCAGTCTATGTTCTTTAGAGCCCACTGAATGATAAGAATTTTGCTAGTGAAATGCTGACTTTCAATTTAGAAACAGTCCTCTGGTGTTTGGGTTTTACTTAAACAAACAAACTTGAATTAGAAGAGCATTTGCCCTATCTTCCTTTCCCTGGTACCACTTAATATCTCCACCATACAGAGAACTATGTTGGTGAGTAACCCATACCTAATATTGAGACTCCACTTCTTTGTTGCAGCTTGCCACAGAGATGAAGCAGCTGAGAAAGGAAGAGACAAAGGTTTTGAATGCTGTCTGAAATTGCCATGTTTCAGACTTACTAGAGGGCCAAATGGAAGGACTCTGGTGTAAAGCATCCATAGGGCTTCCTCCAGGCACCATCTTTTGCTATTTTGTTCACATACAAGAGTTCCATAATAGCCTGGAATGGAGTATAACAAAGGTTTATTTATCTGGGGATAAACTCACAGAAAGAGTAGTGATCCACAGTCTTCTGTGTACCCTGGGAACAGGAAGAACCCAGCAGACAAGAGGCTGACGTGCACTTTTCATCTGCATTTATAATACATGAGACCACTCCCAAAGTGGGCAGGTTAAAGGCTATAGGCTGAAGGAGTTCCCACAGCACCATTTGATTTCTCTCAGCCTTTCCTTACCTTTAAAGAGAAAATTATGTGAGCTTTCAAAGAGTGATATGATTCGGTCTACAAATTTTATTTTAAAAACACTCTTCCAAGTAAATAAACATAGTCATAACAAAAGAAACTTGAGATGTGCCTCATGCAGTGAGCAAATGAAAGAAAAATTTAAGTCCTTGGTACTTTCTGAAGAACTGCCATTAACATCAGATCACACAGAAGTCCTCTAGTAGTAGCTGATGTATCCACTGTTCTCATTTCTCCATGGATCTGTTGGACCACTGTTCTGTGGCCTTGTGAAATTCATGGTTCTTTCTCCACTGAATGATCCCCATAGTCATCTTCGTCTCATCCGCCTGTATAGAGAAGGACTGTGCTTGTTTTGGCGATCAGAAATTTGAGACAGTTCTTCATCAACTGAAAGGAAGGATATTGGTTAATTTGTAGACAACTTGCTAGAAGCTATTGGCCAGAGTTTCTGACTGGTAACCCTCTGGGCTGTATGGGTCTCTGCGGTGGGACCTAATGTCTTAAGCTTCCTTTTAAAAAAAAACTTGAATCTCTCTCTCTCTCTCTCTCTCTCTCTCTCTCTCCTTCCTCTCTCTGTGTGTAGTCATGAACATGGCACAGCGCATGGAGATCAGAGGGGAGCTTGGATTAGTCTCGCTATTGTCTGGGTGCTAGGAATCAATCTCAGGTCATCAGGCTTGACAGCAAACACCTTTTCCCACTGAACCATCTTTGGCCCTCCTCGACTACTTCAAATGAATGTTCCTGGTTAGGACAGATGACCACTGTATTAAAGATCATTAACATGTAAATATCCTGTTTAGCAGATGTTTAGATTGTCATATTTGGGAAACCTTCATTAAACATGTGTAGGCCAAGAGATAAAGGAATTAGGGAATCAAGATTTCTGTCCTTTCTCCTTTCCCAAAATATACATGGGTATGTGTGACCCTTAGACAAGTCAACACTGATTTTCCCTTTGAACATTAGGCTTTTGGCATCTTTCAACTTTTCAGAGCCTATGTATTTCTTAATCTCTCAAAAGCATTTAGATAAAAACTGCTCTGCTAAAATATTAAAAGCCTTAAGTGGCATCCTACTTACGCCAGTTTACTAAACCTACTGGCGTCCCCAGTCCCGTTTCCTCTCTGTAGCCTCAACATAGCCTTACCTGCCTTCTCTCATCACTGACAGCTCCCACCTGCTTGCCTTGCACACGGCTTTCTCCCTGCTCCTGTATTCAAGTAGTATGGCAGGAACCAGATTTGCTTTTAACCTTGAGATCTCTGTTAAGATCTTAATATATAATCTTGTATGTTCCTGGTACACCAAACAACACTCCACCCCCTCTTATAGCCACCAACATCGCTTACTAATAGCATGCTTATGAAATTGGCCTTGACAGTATTCTTGGTATCCACTTCAATCGATTCCATAAGTCCTTTATCATGCACCTAGGGAACATTTCCTACCTACCTTGTATACTTAGGGGCTGCTCCATATTCTCAAATGAGGACATGCCCTGTGCTATGTGAGCCACAAGGTTGAATGGGCAGTATTTGTTCAGCAACTATGTACCAGATACACTGTGCTGACTTTGCATGTGTTACCTTGTCTAATTCTTGCAGTGACATAAGTTGCTTCTTGATTTATGAGTGAGCAGCCTGGGTCAGAGAGAGACCATGATAAAGCAGTTTACCCCAAGACTATAGAAATGGATGGATTTGAAATTTGATACCAGGCAGCCTGAGTTTGGAGTCTGTACTTTGAGCTGCTGAGTTACGTTGCTTTTCCACATAGATGATTTGCTATTTCAAAGATACTTCTTTGAGATAATCTCTGGTTTAGATATATCTGGTTTAGATTATGAACTCATTGAAATAGGAGTAATTTCTTCCCCAACTGCATAAGAAGTGCTTTGAATGGTGGACAAGGATATGCATCACTGACCTGGATACATTATGGCCCAAATCAGAGACTGAAGGATGAGAGGTAAAAAACAAAAATCAGAGATCTAGGATGAGGGATGAAAAGCTTAGCGAGCTCTAGAGAGTCTTCTAGCCAGTGACTAAACTGACTGCCATAGATTCTCTCCAGAAAATAAGAATTGAAGTAATTCACGTCTCTCAAAAACAGCTTGCAACTAGGCTATTGATCCCAGGAGTCTATTAGGGAGGATGTTCAGAGAGAAATTAAGCAGGTGTCTTTAAGAAGTACCTGGGTTTGTTATAGAAAATTCTATAAGCAGTAAGGATCTTTCTCTGTTGGGCCATGGGTGAAGAATCTCCCTGGCTTGGGGTAGATATTTATGTGAAAGAATTGCCATCGGGAATAATTTGTAGTTTTTTTATATTAAAAGATCAACCTAATTTGTATTTGTTTTATATTAAGAGACCAACCCATCCAAAGCTTTTGCAAACATTCTTCCCTTGTTCATAGATTTTGCACAGTTGCCTTTCAACTTGGTAGTGAGTTTATTTTCCTGGGTCAAAAAACAAACAAAAAATCATTAGTTGATAGGAAACCTGCCTGGTGTTGTGTGGGCTAAGAAAGCTAGCTCTAGAGCCAGACAGCCAGCTATCTTGTCTACTCCCTTCCAGGTGAGTCACCTAGGATGTCTTAATTATTCTAAGACAGTTTTAATGATGTATATAATGACACAAATGGTGATTTCTTGGGATTTATAAGCCAGCGGGAGTAATAACGGTTTACCATTTTCCAGGATGGGGATTGTTTGGAATCCCTCTGTTTTTGTAGAATATTAGTTTAAGATGTGTTACATTTGATTATACTGTGGAATATTTGTTTAATGATGCAAAGATGTGTTGCCTTCTTTTATGTTGCATTTGTTTAACACTAGAAAGTTGTGGTACTTTGCCACCTAAAACACCTGAAAACACCTGATTGTTCTAATAAAGAGCTGAATGGCCAATAGCAAGGCAAAAGAAAGGATAGATGGTACTGGGAGGCAGGGAGAGTAATAGGAGGAGAAATCCAGGGAAGGAGAGAGAAAAGGAGAAGAGGAAGACATCATGGGTCACATAGCAAGCCATGAAATAAGAAGAAAAGAAAGATACATAGAATAAATTAAGGTGGAAAGCCAGAGGCAAATTAAAGAGAAACGGGATAATTTAAGTTAGTAAAGCTGACTAGAAACAAGCCAAGCTAAGACCGGTCATTCATAAATAAGAACAAGTCCCCACATACTTATCTGGGAGCTTGGCAGTGGGCCCCCAAAGATAAAAAAAAAAAATCAGTTACATTCTGTAGCAGCTCATTACTCACACTGACCCCATAGCTGAACCCTGCTGCTGTTATTTCTATCTTACAGGTGAGGAGGCTTGAAGTTTGAGGTTATGTAGAGATGCCGTGTTCCAGATTCAAATGCTAATTATTAGCTTTACTTATTCTATATCTAACTAAATGTTTGGGCATTCAGCAGGTACACTTTAATAAAGTGACTGCTTTTGTACTATTGGTTGTTTTAGAGCACAGTTTGTTCTTGATGCTTTGGAAGGTGGGTGGCACTAGATGTAGAGATTTTGGAATACCGAAGAGAAATGAAGATCACAACCTGCACCCTAGAGGATGATAAATGTTCATGGCACTGATGATAGAGGGTCTGGCTATTTCTAGAAAGTTTTAAGACTCAGCCCTCCTCCCCAAGAGCTGTTTCTCAAGGCAAATGACAAACTAAAGTGTGCAGGATGTTAGAGAATGTCTTTCTTTGTGAGAAAATTGATGTTATCTACATACTAATTAAATTTCCATGCATGATTACCTTCGAGGCATGAAGAGTAGGGATTAATGTTGAATGATGACATTACCTCCACTCACTACCCATCACATCTCAAAATGACCCTCTGTCTAACCTTAGGATATATGAAGCACACAAGCTGGTGTTCTGTTTTGGAGTGTAGGACTCTGGGATTCTGTGAACACTCCAGTTAATCTGTCAATGTCCTTCTCTTTACAGAAACAAAATAGAAATGATTACACTTGCTGTAGCCCTGGGTAGAAGATTAACTATATGACATTTGTGCATCTGTTTATAATTTTTAAATGGATGCTGTTGGATGGATAAAACTGGTGATGTTTTAATTTGGGGCCAAGGGATCTCGTTTGCCCTCTAACTGGAGAGGGAGTAATACTACACACCCTTAGGAAATGACTACAGGAAAAGCTACAGTTTTCAAGCAATAAGCCACAGATGAGACCTCTGTTTGAACTGCCAGATGCATGGAATTGTTTCACTGAAGTAAATGGTGCTTCCCATACTCCTTGGTTTTCCTGCCTACAGCCTGGATATACTTATTTCATTGAGAGCCAACAATAAAGGGTAACAATGGGAAGGTGGCATATTCAATCACTGGGGTATCCCTTAGGTATTTAGAAGATCCTGCCTGGTGAGACGTCTCAGCTTTGACATTTTGGAAAAGACTTAAAATGAAAGGTCAGGATTCAGTCTTGGCTAGGTTCAAGGGCAGAGTTTACTCTTAACTTGGTCTGAGGCCAAGATCAGAAAATAAAAATACAGATTTGCATATCTGATGTTGGATTAATTTTTTTCTGATGTATTTTGTAGCTTTCTAAATGGAAGACTGTTTCCTCGTGGTCCCAAAAGTCTATATGCCTAGGACAGGCCATAGTATATAGTAGTACTGGAATTTGATTTGCCACCAAAGCTCACACTGAAACTTCATGCTCATAGTGATTTCTAAAGCTCTAGGTCCAGATGAGGCCTTAAAGAGCAGAACTGTGAGCCAAGGGGTTGGTGGCACACAGCTTTAATCCCAGCACTCAGGAGGCAGAGGCAGATGGATCTCTGTGAGTTCAAAGCCAGCCTGTTCTTCAGAGCCAGTTCCAGGACAGCCAAGCCTACACAGAGAAGCCCTGTGTCTGTCTTTTATTTACACCCCTCTTACTGTGTGCTGCCTTAGACCACAGATTCTCTACTAGCAAGTGGAACCTCTCCGGATGGGGCCACTTGACTTTGGGTTTCCCAGTCTTCAGAACTATAAGAAATAGGTTTTGTTGTTTAAAAATAAGTCTGTAGTGTTCAATCATAAGAATGGGAAAATGCTCAAGTAGATTCACAAATACCTGTTGAATGATTGGCAGCTGGTGGCCATCTAGTGGTAGAATGTACTTTGGAGCAAGCTTTAAGGAGTTTAAAGGATGTCACCTACAGACTGCCCCCCATCGTGTGAGGCTCCCAGTGTTACTGCCTCCTGCATTCAATCTTATGCTACAAAGCGCAAAATGTTTTGAGAGGGAAGGAGCCAACGCATGGCATGAGAAAAACCTAGGAGTTAGGACAAGCTCCGTAGTATATCCTGTCATTTGGAGGGGTGAACAGAGAAAGGAGGACAAAAGAATACTAGTTATTCTGTTCCCTTCATGTGCAGGCTTCAGCAACACTTCTGGGGCTGCTGAGCTACAAATATTGTCATATGGCTTTTATTGTGACTTGAACTCCAGACAGATTACTTAGGTAGTGATATGCTGAGGACAGCTGGAGGTCATTGTGCAAAAGTCACAGTGATAGGTGTACATTGGGCAGTTCTACACCAATCAGTGTGGACAGCAGCACTGTCCTGGCTATTTTTTAATGTCAGTTTGACACACGCTGGTGTCATCTGAGAGAAGGGAACCTCAACTGAGAAAATGCTCCTAGAAGACTAGACTGTAGGAAATCTATAGGGTATTTTCTTAATTGGTGATTGGTGTAGGAGGATTCATCCCATTGTGGACAGTGCCACCCCTGGGCTGGTGGCCCTGGGTTTTATAAGAATATAGGAACAAGCCAGTTAGCAACACCTCTCCATGGCCTCTGCATCAGCTCCTGTCCCCAGATTCCTACCCGGTTTTAGTTCCTGCTTTCAGGCTATTAAGCCAGATAAACTCTTTGCTCTCCAAGTTGCTTTTGGACCTGATGTTTCCTCATAGCAGTGAAACCCTAACTAAGCAAACCCCTTGTTTGCATTGGCCCTGCACCAGTCTTCAGGGATGCCTGGTCACACTTCCAACTGCAAGTTGGCTTTTTCGGGGTGCTTTGAAGGAGTTTGGTTTGCTTAGACCTCAGAAATATCTAAATACTTAGGTAAAACACTGGGTACTCTGTTATGTTTCTCATGTTAATAGATATTTTCCCAGGAATAAGAAAAGATGTAAAACTGAGCTGTTTTCTTTTTATAGATTCTACCAGTTACCAAATGTCCCATCGGATCATTCAGTTTATTATAACTATTGAGCAGAGGCCGCTGAGAGACTGAAATCCAAGAAGCTCTTCTGACCTTGTCGCCTTACTTTGTGCCTGATGCATTTTTGATACACTATAGATTTTATCTTGCTAAAGAAGCAACTGGAGATAAAACTTAAGTATGTGAAGAACTTAAGTCCTTGACTGACACCCACTTCTACTCCCCAGAGTCAGTGGGAATCCAGGTATCTGTGATTGACATTGGTCAGTTCATGACTGTGAAGGGTCTTCCATCGGGAAATGTTTGCACTTCTGGGCAGTGAGCCAATGGGCAAGACTGAAGGAACCCTGCTGCGAAGGTTTGCAAGTCTTGATTTTTAGTTCCTTCCTAGTTTTGGAGTTTTTCCAAGACTTGGGAATCATAAATATCTGGGTGCAGAATTTCCAGAAGACTGATCTTGGGGATAGTGAAGGATGTTATTCACTTCATAAAGAAAATGCTTTCCAGGTGGTAGTGGTGCATGGCTTTAATCCCAGCACTTGGGAGGCAGGGGCAGGTGGATCTCTGTGTGTTCGAGGCCAGCCTGCTCTACAAGAGCTAGTTCTAGGACAGCTAGGGCGGTTACACAGAGAAACCCTATTTCAAAAAAGCCAAAAAAATTTTATCACATGGGTCCTACATGTAGAGCATGGTACAATATCCCTTAATCACCCTGCATGAGCGCTATTTGTGAAAATGAGGCAAAAAAATGAAAGGCTACAGCAGTGGTTCTCAACCTCTGGGACACGACCTTTTCATAGGGGTCACCTAAGGCCGTCAGAAAAACACAGCTATGTACAATTCATAACAGTGGCAAAATTACAGTTATGAAGTAGCAAAGAAAACAATTTTATGGCTGGGATCACCACAGCATGAAGAATTGCACTAAAGGGTTGCAGCATTAGGAAGGTTGAAAAATACTGGGCTACAGGGTTCTCCAGTAGGCTCTAATGGGAAGCAGCATTCTGAAATGCAGTCTATATTCTCTGTGTTCCAAGTATCATCTTAGACACAAGTATCCCTGTTTGTTCTGCTGCTGGCACCAGCTATTTTTAGTTGCTTAATAGCATACAGGAAGGCATTGCTTGAACTTGGCAAGTTTTTATAGAAGAGCAGAGACTTTCCATTTGTTTTTTGTTTTTTTTTTAAGACAGGGTTTTTCTGTGTAACCTGGGCTGCCCTGTAACACATTCTGTAGAACAGGCTAGCCTCCAACTCAAGGGATTCACCTGCCTCTGCCTCTTGAGTGCTGGGATTAAAGGTGTGTGTTTTAAGACAGGCTCTCATGCTGTAGCCCAGGCATGTTCAAATTTAAGCAAACCTTCTGCCTCAGTTTCCTGAGTGCTAGGTTGCTGCACACAACCCTGGCTAGCTCTCAAATGTGCTTTTTCGGTAGTTTAATATGAAACTATCCAAATTGAGAAGAAGGTTGATTTTTAATGATATTGCTAAAATGAGTCTTTTAAGACTTCTAATATTTACTGAAGACCAAATCAAAATGTAGCATCTCAAACACGGTCTAGCTCCTTTTATTTCTGTTACACCAGCTTAATCCAGGACATACATGCCAATGGCAGATCACCGTAAGCTTCTGAATATATTTTGTCTTTTTTTAAAATACAACAACACTATAGATTTCTGGGAATTTTCTGCTCCAGTCCGGTATCTAGTGGTTTGCATTGTCTAAACACTGATAGCAAAATGCTTGGAACATTTCTTAAGGAGAAGTTCAGTGGCTGAGGATGTTGTGTGCATATGCGCATGATCATGTGTGTGTATATATATATACTTATATGAATATATGTATACACACACACACACACACACATATATATATATACACACACACACATGAGTATGTACCTACTGTGAGACCGTGTTGACCTGCTCTGTGGTTGATACCTTTCTGAGGTTGTGAAAGTTAACCTTGTCAAAGAAGCAGCAGAGGTGAGACTTGAGAATGATACAATGAACTCACGTTCCCAGCTCTGATATCCGAAGCCTTTAACTTCTCCCAGGGGCACTCAGTGTCCGTGGGAACCCAGCGTATGTGACTGACAGTAGTCCTTACAAGCACCATGACACAAATATACATCTGTCACATAGAAGACACAGACCATGAACAGCGTAATGCTTATGAATCTGTTGTCTTAAGAGATAAACAAGCAACCCTGTGTCCACTTTGCTGGTTCACAGTTGTCTGTCTTCCAGGAACTACAGAGAAGAAATCCCTATAGCAAGTGGTCAAACCCTACCTACCTCACCACCCAGAGTTGAAAGCATCAAACTTTGGTTCATCAGGGGTGGTATCTTAAGGGAGGGCCTGGGGGGGGGGGATATCTGTCAATCAAAAAGATAAATTTCACCAGCTTCTCAGAGCTTTGGTGTATTTTAAGGATGAGCCTTTCTTTGTGGGGCTTCACACTTACCCTCTATCAGTTTGATCCTGAAGTAGGCAATCAGGAGGAAAAGCAGCAAAGTCACAGGCAGGAAGATCCCCAGAACTAGGAACGGGCCTGGGAGTTCCTGCAAGACGATTGATAGCACAGAGCTCATGGCCTGCCACAGCTGCAGCTGGCTCAGGAATCCTCGCTTAAGACAGGTGACTGTCCCTGCTCTGTGGTAGCCCTTCCCTGGAGCTCTGGCCTTTGCTCTGCACTTCTATCCATGGAACCTGTTGTGAACTTTGCTCTGGTTTATTAGTGGGGTGAATTCTGGAGCATTGTTTTCGGGTTACTCTGTAACTCAGCTCCAGGGTATAGAGAAACTGAAGAGTAAGTTGCCCAAGCTCTCCCTGAGATACTTATTTCCCAGCAGGAATTGGGATGGCTCTGATGAGCTGAGATTGAATATCTGACTTCAGCAAATCTTTTTGCTATGTGTTTCTTCCTCCTATGTAGTCCCAGACACAGAAAAATCCTTTACTCCATTTCCTAAATTTCAGAGCTAAAAATGACATAATAGTCACGCTAATAATGCACCCAGTTAATGTAACAAATGCTGGGAAAGGAAAAACATATTTCCCTCATGCTAAACTGCCTGGCTGGTCCCTTGCTGAGCACTTCTCTGGAAAGTGCATTGATTTGTTCACTTATTTAACAATCACTTAACTCTACTAGCAGCTGACCTTTGGTCTGGAAGCTGGGTATACAAAGCAGAGGTCAAAGGTCACAGCCCCTCCCCTTTGTCGTCTAGGAAGACAGGAGGAACAGCCAGTAGAGTGAGTGGTGGCCAGGCCTTTTCCTGGTTGCTGGAGCTCACACTCAGCGGTGCTGTTCCCTCGTACTTGTCTTGGCCCTGAATGCAGGATACATGGGTGTTATGACAACTCCTCTGGAATAATAAAGGACAGTCAACTGCAAATGTCAAGGTTCCCTCAGTGGTTGACTACCATTGAGTTCCTTTGTGCTAGATGAGTGGCGAATTGCCAGATGTTGAACTACTAGGGCTGATTAAAAGATTCGCTTCTTGATTCAAAGGATCTCTACAGAATTTGCAAAAGTTTGAGGGAGATGGACAGTCATTTTCGGGGCATCATTCCTGGCTTATATCCTCTCTCTGTCCCACCCCTTAGGTCAATGCTGGTAAGCAGCTGATGGAGTCCACGATACAGTGCTTTCAGAACCACCTACATTCTTCTCTCTAGGACTTTCCGTGGCCTCACAGTCCCAGCTTTGAAATTTGCCCCCACAGTAAAAATTCAACTGGAGAGGTTCATTCCTAAGTAGATGACAGTTGACAGCATCTGTCCGCATCAGACAAAGAAGGAAGGTTTTAGAACACCAGTATTGAGCCTGCATTCATTGAACTTTATTTCCTTCTTTCCACAGAGAGATGTTGCTGTTGGGATTCTTGCATGCCTTTGGTTGAGATGGCTCTTTGGTGCTCTTTTAGCTGGACCAGGATGCTGATTTGTAAAGTGGCAATCTTCAAAGAAGTTCCCTGAGCTGGAGACATACCGGGGCAATGTCAGGCAGCTGCTAAAATGCAGCTCCGTTTCATTCCATTCGGCAAGGCTTGCCTGGATGCCTAGACTTAATTGAGTTTGGGCAAAGATGGCAAATGTGAATGACATTCACATAGCCCCATCCACATAGAAGCAAAGCTCTGGAGTGGGACTATTTCCAATGAGGGGACTGGGCTGAGGTTGTGAGAAAAATAGATAGCCTTGTACAGAGTCTGAATAGCTAAAGCAGTCCACCTCAGACAAGCACAAGTCAGAAGGCTGACAGGGTTGTTGAGGAAGGGAAAGAATTGTCAATGGCAGAAAGATGGAGCATGTTGGGAGTTGAAGTAAAACAACAACAACAAAAGAACAAAACAAAACAAAAACATACAAGAAAGGTATCAGAGCTTCCAGACTCTTGAAGGCCTTGCTTAGGGCAATGCTGTTTAGACAAGGGAGACCCACCAAAGGTCTTTGATTGTGGATGTGCACAGACTCCTCTTTCAGGAATAGTTAAAAAGTAGATGAAATGACAGTGGCTTAGTTTATCTCAGTGTGAAATCAAAATGTAATGGATATGAGCTAGAAGATAGCAGAAGGGAAAGGAGGGAGGGACAGAGAGATAAGAGCAGCCCTCAGTGACTAGTTGAGTGGGAAGAAGTAAATTTCACCAGTGCCGCTAACAATAATGGTACCTACTGTATGTCTGGCTGAACATTTTGTTTACGATCTCTTTTAATTTTCATGGTAAACTTATAAAGAAGGATTTCATTTTGCAGCTGAAGAAATGAGGCCAAGAGCATTGCCTATAGCACATTTCATACTTGCGTATAGTAAATTCCAAAGCTAGGATTTCCATCCAGAGACCATGCTCTCATCCATAATGTCCTGGGTGGCTCCCAGGATGGTGATGGCCAGGACATAAAGCTAGACCTGGCCCCAGACGAACTGGCAGGTTTGAGTGGGAAGGTACAGAGTCATGTAGATGTCAATCTCTAGCCCATGAGGACCTGATAGAAATAAGGGTGATGGAGGAGTGTCTATGTGTTACTTTCATTGGCTAATAAAGAAACTGCCTTGGCCCTTTAATAGGACAGAAAATTAGGTAGGTGGGGTAAACAGAACAGAATGCTGGATAGAAGGCAGTGGGGCAGACGCTTCAGGCAGTCGCCATAGTGAGTCGCCATGCTTCTCCTCTCCGAGATGGACGCAGGCTAAGATCTCTCCTGGTAAGCGACCACCTCGTGGTGCTACATGGATTACTAAATATGGGTTAAAGGAAGATGTGAGAGTTAGCCAATAAGAGGCTGAAACTAATGGGCCAGGCAGTGTTTAAAAGAATACAGTTTCCGTGTAATTATTTTGGGTAAAGCTAGCCGGGTGGCGGGACACAGCCTGCCATTCCATCTACATAAGGGGTTCAAGACAGACATGAGAGTAGCTCATTCTTTTCTGTTGTTGTTTTTGTTTTGGTCATTGTTTGTTTCTTGTTTTGTTTTTGTTTTTCAAGACAGAGTTTCTCTGTGTAACAGCTCTGGCTGTCCCTGGAACTTGCTTTGTAGACCAAGCTGGCCTCAAACTAGCAGAGACCTGCCTCTGTGTCCCAAGTGCTGGGATTAAAGGCATGTGCCAGCATTGCCTGGTGAGTAGCATTCTTTACTAGGCTTCTTTTCCATGGAGGAATAACCATTAGTATAACTGGGCGAATCCACTTTGGTGCAGCAAGAGGAGCAGATCTTGTGGGGGATTAAACTGTCCTGTTGGTTTCCTCGGTGACCAGTGCTGCCACTGTTGACTTACATGACTTAAGGCATACACAATTTACAGAAACTGATACTTGGGATAACATTCCTAGTTACTGCCGTGCTGTCTCCTACAGTGGATTCTTAGTAACAATTGCTGCTCAAGAGTCTTTTTTGCTAACTGACCCATGGAAGCATGTGCCAAGGCCACCAGCTATCTGACTTGGATTCTCCCTGAGCCAGAAAAGTTCTCGAGCTCATCAGCAGAAGGTGCCAAAGCACCGTGGACAGTTTGCTAGAACATCCAATTGTGTACGGCCACACAGCCAATCCCAAAAATCAGGAACAGAAATCAAGCTCACCAATTTCTGATGAGATTGGTTTAGTTTCATTGCATGGGTGGTAAGATTGTTGAAATGGGAATTCTCTCACAATGTCAATGTTAACTAGTTAAGTCTGCTTGTACCTGTATTTCTCTGGCTCTTGCTAACTGGCCCTCTGAACTTTGCATATTAACCTATGCCAATTAAAGTCATGTCACTTGGCAGCACTACCTCAGTACACACAAAATTAGGGACTCTGAGATCAGGAGAAATTTAGGTTTCAAGTAATAGAGCAATCGCTGCTTTGTGGACTTGGACAGAAGCCCCACAGGCCTTTGCCATTCACATTTGAAGGTAATAAATATTTATTCTGGCTTTGGTGCGTGCTCCAGAAGCCCTGGTTTCAGCACTGTCAACATACAAGGACAAGGCAAAGTCCCTGTCCACACTGCACATTTGCGCGGACTAACAGCCAATAAACAACAGAAGATTGCTGAATAGTCACGTGGTCCCAAGGACTATTCTAGGCTTTGCACATACATGGTAACTTGTTTCATTCTTATTCTAGTGCTTTTGAAGTGGAAACCATATTGTTTTGTTTATACGCATACATGGTAGAAGGGGCACACACACACACACGTGTGTGTGTGTGTGTATGACCATGTGTATCAGTGTGTATGGAGGCCAGAGGTCAGCCATGGGTATTGCTCCTTATGCACCATCCAGAGATCAACCATGGGTATTGTTTTTAATGCACCATCCACTTCGGTTTTGCTTGTTTATTTGAGACGGGTTCTCCTGCTTTCTTGGGGTGTATTCATTAAGTTAGGCTGGTTGGCCACCAAACCCAAGAGATTCACTGGTCTCTGCCTCCTTAGCTCTGGCATTATAAGCATACACTATCACATCTGGATTTAAAAACAGAATGGGTTCTAGCGATTGAACTCTGCTTTTCATACTCACACAGCATGCAGTTTGCCAAATGAGCCATCTCCCCAGCCCCTGAAATACTTAGTATCCATTTCCATCACAACCATTTTAGAGACAGAGAAGCTCGTGTTTTCATAACGAGGATGGCATCATGTGAAATAGCGGAGTCTGGATTTGATCCCGTTACCCAATAGGAACTCTGCCTACTCTACTGCCTCTTGACCTCCCAAAGGAATACATATATAATGCTGAGTAGTGTTTTTTTTCTGCACGAGGAGATGAAAGAATAATGAGAAGAATTTGATTTAGATGGAGCTGTCAGAGACGGTATGTTCACATCCTAAGAAATAAATCATTATGATTCGTTTCCAGTATAGAGTATGCTTCGAACTCATTAAGACTCACCGATAAGCAAGAGGTTCTGGGCCTCTCTCTACCTTAGCTGGCAGCCAGCGCCCACTTGTCTCAGGACTCTCAGGGGCAGGCAGCTGCTGCCTGACTGATCCCTCTAATCAGAAGGAAGTGTCACAGCCTGGGGATATTCATCAGATAAGGAACCTTGAGGTGGTTACTGTGCCTGTCAAGTGTGGAGACTGTGAAGTCTGTGTCTGTCTGAAGCAGGAGTTTCTCCCCATTTAGAAGCCAGCATCCCACAGAAATCAATATTCCAGCCATTTTTGCTCTTCTTCTACACTAGCAACCGGCTCTGCAGAACTGAATATTAAAGACATTCTCTTTCACTAGTCCCCTGAGTTTATTACTACAGAACAAGAATCTTAGTCGCACGGTATTGATCTGCACAGCCTCTCTGACAAGATGCCAAGACTGGGCAGCGTGAGTAACAGGGATGCCATTTTTACAGATCTGGAGGCTGCAGCCCAAGGTTAAGAGCAGCATCGCTTCCTGGCAAGGCTTCTCTCCGTGGCTCACAGACCAACGCTGTCTGTACAGGTTTGTCTCCTTTGTCCGTGTGTGTTGGTACTTCGATTTTAAAGGACACCTGTCGTGTTGGATTATAGTTCCTAGCACCTCATGGAACATTAATTACCCCCATTAAAAGTCCTATCTCCAGCCGGGCGGTGGTGGCGCACGCCTTTAATCCCAGTACTCGGGAGGCAGAGGCAGGCAGATCTGGAGTTCGAGGCCAGCCTGGTCTACAAGAGCTAGTTCCAGGACAGGCTCTAGAAACTACAGGGAAACCCTGTCTCGAAAAACCGAAAAAAAAGTTCTATCTCCAAATATAGTCACTTGGGGGATTAGGAGCTTAAAACATATACTGGGGGTGTACTGGAGAGGTAGCTCAGGGGTTAAGAACACTGGTTGTGCTCTTGCAGAGGTTTTGAGTTCAGTTCTGGCCACCACATGGTGGCTCACAACCAGCCGGTGCTGTCTTTTGGTGTGTGTGTATGTATGTACATATATATATGTGTGTGTGTGTGTGTGTGTGTGTATTCAGGAAGAACACTGTATATATAATAAATAATTAAACACACACAGAGACGTTGGGGAGAATAAATTGGTCCATAATAGAGAGAAATTTAAACATCAGCCCCGTTTCTGCGTGGACCTTTTCAAGACCCAGGGAGTGATACCCAAATATGTATACATGACTGTATATCAACAAGAACCTAGCTACAGCTTGCTGAATGTTTAACCTTAAAGGGGTCTCAGCCACCAGGATGCAGCTGCAATTTCCTTGGTTCCCCATTTGTCCAATTCCTGGCAAAGCCAATAATAAAAGTTCAGTGAATTACTACAAGAATTAACAGCTACAGAGCTCAATGCAATACACAGCAATTTAAAGATAAATTTAATTCCTCTCTTAGATTAATTTTATGTTGTTTTGAGATTATTGATCCTATAAAACTTTAAATGCAATGAAAAGGAAATTCCCTAGTGAAGGCTTAAAAAATGCTGAAAGATTGTCAGAGGCCTCGGGACATACAAAGAATTATTGGCTTGATGCATTTTTAAAATTGTAATTTGGGGACCTGGAAAGATGTCTCAGTGGTTAAGAGCACTGAGATTTGATACTCTGTGCCCACACCACTAAGATCTGATACCCTGTGCCTACACCGAGGTGCAAAACCATCTGTAATTCTAGTTCTAGGGAATTCAATGCCCTCTTCTGGCTTCCAGAGGCATAAAACATACAAATGAAATATAGATATACATTCAAACAAAACATCCATGTGTATATAGCAAAATAAAAATAACAATCTGTAATTTGTAGTTCAGTCTAAGGTACATAGTCCCCATGTCAAGAAAATAACCAACTAAATAAAATAATAATTCATTGTTGTTTCCTGGTCTAGGCACATATTTACTTTTGCTTTTGCAATTTTGTTTTATAATATTTCCTCCTTTAAAAAAAACTAAAAGAATCCTTCTGCCTTCACACGTATAATCTTCAAAATATCCACAAACTGCGTTTGTAACAATTAAAAACAATATTGCTTGAAGATTAAATCGTAACAGAAATGCCAGAGGACCTTGCAACTCATTTTGTGAGCTCTAAATTTGCTAATTTTGCTTCCTTTTATAACTTTGGGAAGATGCTGATCTCCTCTGGTCTCTCTGGCTGTTCAAACCTTCTAGAAATCACTTTAAATGTAGTACACCCACCAGCGAAGACGTCCATGTTAAGGAGAAGGGCGACAACCTACCAGAGATCCCATGGCATATGTCACAGAGAAGCACTTCACCTGAGGAAGAATTAAATCGGATTCAGATACCACCAACTATTTAATACTTTAGTTTTCAACTCAGGAATATGAAGATGGCTCATTCTCACTGTTGACTTGGCTGGATTTGGAATCACCTAGGGAATTGCTGAGGTACGATATGCCTGAGTCTGTGAGGACATTTCTGGAAGAGGTTTCAGTTTGGGGAAGAAAAATCCACTCTGAATGTGGGTGGCACCTTCCCAGGGGGCTTTGATTGAACAAACCGGGAAGGACGAAGTTGGAGGAGCCTGACATGCTCTGCCCCCTCCCTGACCTGCCTACGGGGAACTGCTGTCTTCTCTACTCCCCTTCTGTGATGAACAGACACCGCCTAGGCTGTGAGTCAAGAGCTTTCATTCTTTCCCTAAAGTCCTCTCTGCCAGGCATTTGTCTCAGCAGCAAGAAAGGTAACAAAACAAGGGCCAGCCTTTTCGTCAATACAGTGTTATTTCTCAGTACCATCACAGGTATATAACTCAACGTGATGCCATTGTGAATTATCAGACACTGACATCAAAATGTGGTTTTGGACAGACAGAATATTACTCTGTGTTCCTTTTAGATTAGAAATCCTTGCTGTACGTGTGCTTCTCCTACAGTGATTCCACAGAGCTCACTGAGGCTCAAGTGTTTGTGAGTGATACACATCTGACTACTGGCTTACTTGAACACCATCTTGGGGCTGCAGTTTGGAGGTGTTTGCCACAATGCAGGCTTTCTCTCATTAGCAGGGAAAGTATAATGTGAAATTTTGAATTAATCACTAGGGGTAACGCATCAGGCCATCGCCAGAATTTTGCCAAGGTAGTAACAGAAAAATAACCGCTGTTCGTCTAGAGAAAGTAGGAGCCCATTTGAACCGCTCTTGGAGGCAGTGGGGAGATTAATGTGCGTTGACAGTTGTACAGGTTTAATTTGACTTGCGCTAAGATGGCATCAATATACATCTCCTCTTGCCATCCACTCCCCTTGAATGCTGATTAATTTGCTCTCATTTCACCCTGAATGCCGCCAGGCTGTAATGAGTTGTAGCCATCTGGCAGTCCTATTTTATCTCCCCTGTCTCCTAAAAACTAGAAGAAACAGAGACGTTCTTTTCCCCAGCCTCAGTCCAGCTTCTTAGCATTCCTGGTCCTCCTCTTGGGGATGCAAGGCAGATGTCTGTCCAGACACTAGATTCCCCCTCACAGGTTTTGTGTTATATCTGAGGAGCAAAAAAGGCTCGGAAGTGATGACGAGCAGAGTGTGTATGTCAGAATTAACAGTTCCACGGTATAAAAAAGGATTTTGTGAGGTGCAGCCACTCCCATAAAGTGGTGTTTATACACGGACGTTAACACAGCACCCAGAGAAGGAGCCCTTACACGCGCATAACATTGCTAACGTTGCCTTAACAGGAAACCATCTTAGTAATTGCAGTATTTTTCCTTTATAATACTTTCAGAACAGTTAAACCTATTATCCCACATGTAAAAGAATAATAAAACTGACATAAAAGCTCATTTTATTTCAGAGATAACATTTTCTAAAATTCAACTTTTTGAAGTATGGTTTCCGTATAATGAAATACACTCATTTCTTTGTCTCGATTTGAACTTTGGCACTTTTACATTCTCACAAAACCAAAATGCAGATAGAATGCTTTTCTCATCCCGCTCAGATTGTCCCTGTGTCTGTGTCAAGGACAGTACTTCTCAGCTATTCTTCACTACCACGAGCAGCAGGATAATACCAATATTCTGTCAACAAAGATTAAATTGACTCATTGTAGACTTTCATAGAAATGGTATCTTTACAGATTATAGGGTTTTGGCTGACTTTTGCTTTGCACAATTCATCCCTGTTTTTGCATTTTTCGGTAACTGCTGTTTTTATGTTAGTGGGATTTCTCTCATGTAGATTGCATATTGCTATGGAGATGCCATATACGCGTCCACCCTCCTGGATGCTATTTGATTGGCTGCTATTTTGATCACCTTGTGGAGGAGTGTTTGTGTGGTTGTGTATTTTAATTTCTCCTGAGTAAATACTTAATAGTGGAATTGCTGGTATTCTGATAAGTGTATCTTTCACCTTAGGAGAAATGGCCAACGGGCTTTCCATCAATTAACAGTCTCACCAGCAAGGTTTGAAGCTTCCAGTTGCACTCTGACCTGACATTTGATAGCCCCATCTTTTAAAAATTTTATCTATACTGATGTGTCTAATGGCATGTCACTGTGTGTCTAACTTGAATTTCTCTGTATTTTAAAATTGATTTATTAGCAGTTAGGCATGTCGCAAGGTCAATAGATCAGATAGCTGCCATTAAAAAGACAAGCAGTTATACTCAGTGTTCATCTGTGAGCATGGTTCACAGGCATAGCCATACATCATAGCATACATCAGAGTGTGAACCCCACCCACCTCCTGTATGGGCTCTTATTTTGCAATATTCTTAGGTACTTAACTAGACCAGGGGGACAAGTCCTTCTGAAGTCAGCAAACCATCAGCCTGACAGAACAAATAGACATGACTAATATACTCAGTGAGCAACAGACATCTTTTTATGTGTGGTCTGGCCATTCATAGAATTCCTCTTGTAAATTATTCATGTATTTTATCCATCTTTCCCTCCTGTTGTATCTTCTTGAGCTTGGCCAACTAAATTCTTATGTATACAAATCTTTCATCAGCTATTTCTTTTGTATATAATCTCTCCTGTTCAGCTGGGTGGTGGTGGCACATACCTTTAATCTTGGTACTTGGGAGGCAGAGGCAGTCAGATCTCTGTGAGTTGGAGGCTAGCTTGGCCTACAAGAGCTGGTTCCAGGGCAGGCTGCAAAGCTACAGAGAAACCGTGTCTCGAAAAATAAAAATACACACAAAAATATCTCTCCTATTCATTTGTGTGCTTTTCTATTTTCTAATAATGTGCTTCAAATAAGTTTTAAATTTTGATGAAATATCGTTTAACAATTTTCCTTATCAATAATGTTTTATATATTTTAACTAGTAAATCTTTGCCTACCCATAAAGCATAAAGATCTCCCCTTTCTCTAGGTATATAATAGTATTAAATATGACATTAAGCCTTGAGATCCTTTTCAGGCTAGCATTCTGCATGGTCTGAATCAAGGGCCCATCCCCCACCTCTCCTAGTAACATAGCTGAGAAGTCTTTCCCACCCTAAAGCAAACTGGCATTTTCATTTCACAGGAAATCAGCTGAACATTTATGTAGGGATTGATTCCTGATTTTTGTATTCTGTTTTAACATCACATTCTCTTTATTTCTGTAGCTTTAGAAAAAGCCTTGCAACCAAGAATGTGAGTCATATAACTTTGAATTCATTGACTCTTTGGGGTCTTGTTCCTTTTAAATTAATTTTAGAATTAGACTTCAGAAAGAAAACTGGTGGTTGGGATTCTGGTTGGGTTCATGTTGAACCTACAGGTCAATTTGGAGAGAGTAGACTCTATGTTGAGTCTGTTATCAATGTAGTTGTTGCTATTTTCACATTAATAGACATTTTAATTTTCTGTAGATTTTTGAGTATATATTTCATTTATTGCTCTTTTTATGCTGTTAAAATTGAATCTAAAATTTTCAAATTTTTAGTTATTTATTGCTAATATGTAGAAATACAATAATTTTATCTTCTTTATATTTGAGATTTTAATATGATTGTATCATTTCCCCTTTTCTTTCTCTAAGCCCTCCCATATATCCCTTCTTGCTCTCTTGCAGGTTTGTGGCTTCTTTTTTCCATTAATTGTTGCTACATCTGTTGCATGTGTATATGTATATAGTTATATATTCCTAAATATAACTGCTCAGACTATATAATGCTACTCATGTGTATGTTTTTAGGGCTGACCATTTGGTGCTAGGTCACCAATTATTATGCTCTTTTCTGGGAAGATTATTTCTCCCACTTCTATAATTCCTTTGTTATTGTAATCCTTTGTGTAAGGTTGTGTCATAGCCAGATGTTGGGGAGATATCCGTTGGGGTCCAGCCTCAACTGCCTCATATGTTCCAGGGTAGGGACACATGGATTAGAAATGATAGGCAGAATAAACAGAGATACAAAAGAAACACAGAGACATAGGATAGTATAGGAGGGCAATCCAGTGAATACTGAATGTGCCCTTGTTTATTTTTTATGATCTTTAAATACCCCAATCTACAAGAAAGCAAAAGACTTTTTTAAAAACATCATTATACAAGGAAAAAGCAAAGTGATTATCATCTTAATACCCAAAACACCAAGTAACCATATGCTAGGTCAAGACAGCTATGCTACTTAAGAGTTAAATCTCCTGTCAATAACCTTGAAGGAGCAAGACTAGGCCTGAACTCTCTGACCCTTAGTCAAGGTGAAATGGATCCACTTCTGTGGGCCATCTTAATACCTAAACACCAAATAACTGCACCCTAGGTCAAGATATCTTTGTTAGTAGTCACACCTTAAGTCAGATCTCCTGTCAATAACCTTGAAAGAGCAAGACTAGGCCTGAACTCCCTGACCTTAAGTCAAGGTGGAGTGAATTCTTTTCTGTGGCCACAGCAGGGTTGAGGCTCTCCCTTGTCCATCCTGGCATGGCTATCATTGCTGTTGTTGTTCTTGTTCAGCTCTTGTGTAGGCAGCCCTGTTGGTGAGACTTTGTGGGTGTGGCTTCTGACAATACCAGGTGACAATATCACTGCAAACTCCCTGATCCATGTCCCAAGGCACTCTTGTGGAGGTATGAGGAAAATTTTGGGGGTTGATTCTCTTGTTCCACCTTGTTTTGGGGGACAGGGTCTCTCATTATTTCTGCCGTTATGAACTTCCTGCCAGTTCTCCTGTGTCTGTACCCTATCATGTGGTGTGAGTGCTAGGATTACAGAGGTGAACCATGGGACCTTTCTGTTTATGAAGGTTCTGGGGACCAAACTCTGTTTGGCACGGTTGTGCAGCAAGTGATCTTGATTGTTCAAAGTCTGTTTTTGAATACATAAGTTTTTAAATAAGTCTTTTATCTTGAGACCTTTATAAACATGCTTGTTGACATTTTTTAAAAGTTAAATGTTCTGCTTAGCATACAAATAAATGAATTTCATTGATATTTACACACACACACAAACACACACACACACACACACACACACACACTCACATACTTTGTTCTTATTCAACATTCCCCTCGCTGTTATTCCCTATTCTCCCTCTCCTTCTTGCTGGTCCCTTTACTTCACACAAATATTTCTTGCTTCTGATGTATATCATCTATGTATCTATCTATTATGTATGTATCTATCTATCTATCTATCTATCTATCTATCTAACATTACCTTCTCTTGTTACCACTTACCCCTTTAGACATCTTCCTCTTTTCTCATAGTCTTCATAATACTTTCATGTTCTATGTGTGTGTATGTATGAATCTACATTCCAGGGGCTGGAGAGATGACTCAGTGGTTAAGAGCACTGACTGCTCTTTCAGAGGACCTGGATTCAATTCTGTGCACCCACATGACAGCTCAGAACTGTCTATAATTCTAGGTCCAGGGAGCCCAACACCTGTGGCAAAACTTTGATGGACTTAAAATAAAAATAAATAAATTTTAAAAGCCTACATTCCATAAATAAGTAAAAGTATATAATATTTACCTCTGAGTCTGGTTTACTTAACAATAATCATCATTTTGTCCATGTTTCTGAAAAGGTCATGACTTCACTATTATTTATAGCTGAATAAAATTCATTATATATATATATATATATATATATATATATATATATATATATTACCGTCTTTATCCATTGATCTGTTATAGATCTCTAAGTTGGTTCCTTATTGGTGTGGGAGAATGGTCTCTGTTCTGTCAATTATATTTTAAATAAATGCTGATTGGCCAGTAGCCAGGCAGGAAGTATAGGCAGGACAACCAGACAGGAAGTAGAGGTGGGTTAATGAGAACAGGAGAATTCTGGAAAGGAGGAAGCCCATTCCTCTACAGTCCTGGCCCAAACACAGAAGAAGCAAGATGTGACTGTCTCACTGAATAAGGTACTGAGCCACATGGCTAACACAGATAAGAATAATGGGCTAATAATGGGCTATATAAGTTATAAGAGTTAATAAGAAGCCTGAGCTAATGGGCCAATCAGTTTATAATTAATATAGACCTCTGTGTGATTTCTTTGGGACTTAACAATTGCGGGAACCGGGCAGGACAGAAAACCTCAGACAACACCTTATCCTGGCTGTTTTGATGAGTGTAGCCAGCAGCAATCATGACTATACAAGTATCCTGCCATACAATGACCCTGAATCCCTTGGGTACATATCCAGGAGTCTTCTATCTAGATCATACAGTTGTGTGTTTTTACTTTTTTGGAGGAATCCTCATACTGTTTTCCACACGGACTGTACAAATTTATCTTCCTGCCATTGTTGTATAGGGGCCTCTCTTTCTCCACACCCTTGCTAGCATTTGTTGTTGAAAGTTTTCTTCACAGTAGTAAAATCAGTCGGCCCGGTCATTTTAGTCTGTGTGCCACACACTTTCCCTTTGCTGGATGAGCTATGATGGGAGAGCATTGAGATTCGAGGTGTCTATCATTTCTCCCACTTTTGTATCGAGCTCAAATATCTCCAGACCTTTCTCTGAGCATCTGGGCCTTCCTTTTCTCTTGTGCAGTTATTTCATTACATGGCACGCACGTGCACTTCTATGACACAAACACTAGTTAGGGTTTGAAAACAAGTTTCCTTCCAAGGTTTTCATCCTTAAATGGTGAGGCTGGCTTCTTTAATCCTTTTTTGTTCTTTCTACTACCAAATTGACTACTTCTGATTACCAATATGTGTATAGCTATGTAATACATTTGGGCAGGCCATTTTTGAAGGGATCTGCGATCAGTACTGTACCACTAATGCTGGGCAGGCTGTCAAGTTACAGAACAGATTGCTTTTTAGCTTTGTCCCAGAGAATGACGCAGAATTCAGTATTTAAAAGTGATCTGTAGACAAAAATATTTCCTATGATGTGGAAAATATATTCTGTTCAAGAATGTTTTTAGATTTTTTTCCATAATTTGGTTGGATGGAGGCAATAACACAGACTTTACATTTTATATTTTATTATTTATGGTAACACTTGAAAGCACTCCATACTCCTAACCTTTTTTCACACTTGATTTTGCTCTTTAGGGAAAAGAATTTGAATTATCTTCTACCTTAAGACATGTACATTTCAGAAATAAAATGTTTTGGTTTTGATTTTACTTGGTTATACTATTTCACCTTTGAAATCCAGAGATCTTATTATTTTTCCACACAAATAAACAAACAGATTGGATGGAAAATGAATTTCCAGGGGGACAACATGGGACAGAATTTAAGATAATTGATATTATTATCTACATAACAAATTCAGCCACCTACAGTATAGCTTTATACATATTTGATTGTTTTAATATATTAACACAGCTAGGTTTGAATGTAGCTAATAAACACAAAGAGCCCTTTGTGAGCCTCAGCAGCACTCAGATTCTTCCCAGGTAAAGGGGGAACATTTTCCAGGCTGGGTTTTGTAAGACAGTTCTCATAGAAACAGTGCCCTCTGAACTTAATGGGGCAAAGCTGGAAGGTAACAAAACAGGAGAATTCACAATGTTGTGAAAATTAGTAACACATTTTAAAATGAGCAGTGAGTCAAGAAAGAACCCACAAGGGAAATTATAGAATACTGAGAGATAAGTAAAAATGAAAATGCAATATACCAAAACTTAGGGGACTAGGGCAAGCAGGGCTTAGGAGATTTGTAGCTATAAACACATTAAAAAAAACAAGTAATATCCCAAGACATTAACCTAGCAATAACTTAGAAGAAGGATAATAAAACTCAAAGTGAGAAGGAGAAAAAAAATAAAGATTAGAATAATGATAAGCAAAACTGAACAAAGAAACAGTTGTTAAATCAATAAAGTGGAAAATTGGTTACTCAGAAAAAATCCCTACACACAAAAAACAAATTTCTACCTGGATGGACATAAAAAAAGAGAAATAAGGTTTGAGTTATTAAAAATAAAAGACAAGCTGGGAGGGGTTGTAGTGGCATATATCATAATCTCAACGCTTGGGTGGCTTAGATAGGAGGATCTCAAGTTCAAGACTACCCTGACTACATAGGAAGACTTCATCTTAAAAAACCAACCAACCAAACAAACAATGGCCTAACAGGAATGGAGTCAGTAGGGGAAAGAGCAAGGGCTAAGCAGGGATGGAGTCAGTCTGGAGAGAATGGCACACTTGCCTGATGTGTGAAGCCCTAATTTGATCCACAGCACTGCGACAGAAACAGCAGTGAACAACAACCCACACTAGTGATAATAATGGAAATAATAAGGGACCAAAGTGGGGATCCCACTACCGTTTCTATAGAAACAAAAAGGCCGTAAGAAAGCACTGAGAACAATTGTATTTGAAGATCTCACATCCAAATAAAGTGAGAAAATTTTAGATATGCAGAACCTACCCAGGGGGGAAATTGGAGAAACAGGAACTATGAGAGAGTCTTTAGGTGGCAAGATTCATCAAGAATTTATAAACAAACAAACAAACAAACAAACCAACCCTGTGATGAAAAGATTTCTGGGTGAATTCTACCAAGTGATTGCATCCTTCTAATAATTAATCTGTCTTAAATACTTTCACAACACTGAGCACACATTCTGAGACTAGCATCATTCTGATGCCCAAATCAGAGAAAGGCTCTGTTTAAAAAGATACACCAGTGTCCCTATGAATGTTGTTGCCTAAAGTCCTCAATGTAACAACCAAATTCAGCTGCATGCTAAATGGTCGTAAAACATAACCAAGTAGGCATATTTCTGGACTATCAAGGCTGACTCAGGATACAAACACCAGTCAGGGCATCTCAGCCCATTAACAGAATGAAGGACAAGAGTCATAGGATCACTTTAAGAGACATGAGAGATTCCGTATTCAATACTTTACAAGGATATAAGGACTCTTCCTAACACACGAGCCCTATGTGAAAAGCCCACAGCAAACATCATACTCCACACTAAATTACTGAAGGTTTCTCTTTCAGACCAGTAATAGAAATCAAGGACTCCTGTTCTCTTGATTTCTATTCAGTGTAGTGTTGGCAGTCTTAGAACAATTAAGATTCAAAAAGAAGCAAAATGCATCTAAATTTGAAAGGAAGATGCAAAATCATCTCTGTTCACAGATACTACAACAGGTCATGTACTAAAGCCTAACCAGTCCACAAAACTCGCCAGGCTACTAAATGATTCAGAAAGTTACAGGATCTGTTGATCCTGAGATTCAGCAGAGAAAAATCAGTTCTACCCTTTGAGCCAAATTTGAAGCAAACTTTTAATTAAATAATGACCAAGATAGACTTTGGTTAGGACCACTCCCTAAAATTCTCAGTTGAAAGGCCAGGAGACAACTTTTTGTGGGAGTTCATAGAAACAACCACATAAGCCACTGTACTTTCCCAGGAGGCTTTGCTGTTTTCCTAGAACTACAACTCCCAGCATCCCAGGAAGTTATCTGGCTCTTTGGTGGGTGGAGCTTACAGATTAATATTGGGTCTTAAAAATATGAGGTCAATATGCAAAAATCTGTTTTGATTTTGTATTTCTAGATAGTTTTTGAACTATCTAAAAAGGGAATTATGAGAACAACTCATTATTGGCAGAGAAATAAAATATCTCAAGTAAATTTAATCAAGGTGATGAAATTTTGCACATTAATAGCTACAAGACAGTGAAGAACAAAATTAAGACACAAATTAATGGAAAATAATATGATGTTCACAGATTGGAAGAATTTGTATTGTTATAGTGCCCACACTACCCAACATCATCAGTAAATTTAATTACTGTGAAAATCCAAAGGCATTATTGTCATAGAAATAGTAAAAATAATACTGGCATTCAAATGGAACTAAAAAAAAAATCCCAAGTATCTAGAGCAATCTTAAGAAAAATAAAAACAAAGGCATCAAACTTCCAAATTTCAAACTACAAAACTATGGCTATCAAAAGAGTGCAGTGCTGATGTAAAAGCAGACAGAACAGCTGAATAGAAAAGAGATTCCAGAAACAAATGCACGTGCACACGCACACACACACTCTCACACACACAAACACACACACTTTCACTGAGCTAATTTTTATCAAGGCACCAAGACCTCGTGTTTAAAAAGTTCTATATCTTCCAGGGGCTTCATTTCCAAGACACACAAAAAACTCCCAGAAGAGAAGAGAAAACAAAATTTTTTATTTTAAAGTAGAAGAAATGCTTCAGCAGAATTTTTCCAAAGACACCACAAGAAGGGTCAACAAGTATATGAAGAAATCCAATCCACCATGTAGTTTATCTTATACTCATTACAATGGTATTGTCATAAAGAAAACCTACAAAATGTAAATGATGGCAAAATGTAAAGGAAACTGAAAGTTCTAATTCTTCATTATGAGGAAACTATAGATTTTTCTTAAAAATTAAAAATAGAATATCAATCCCATCTCTGGATATATACATATCCAAAAGAAACAAATTCATTCTATAGAAGATATGTGCATACTCACAATTATTGCTGAATTATTTCTAACTCTATAGATGTTGAAATAACCTAACTCTACTAATGGGTAAAGAAAACGTGGTTTGTGTGGAGAATGGAATATTATCCAGTCTTTAAAAGTGAAGGAAATTGCCATAGTTAATCTTAATTGTCAACTTTGTTGGGCTGAGAAGTGCCTTGGGAATTAGTAAAGTGCACGCAGTGTGTCTACAGAGACCTTCCCAAAGATGCTGACACTGCTGTCATGAGAACTCTGACCTAAGGAACGCTCCACTGTGAGAGCCACTGATAGGTTCAAAGTCCGACCAGACCATTGGAAAGTGGTAGAACTGTGAATGGTGGGTCCTGCTTCGACAATGCAGGCTACTGAGCGTGCGCTATTGGCCTCCACTCACTGTCCTGTTCTACCTCGTTTGCATCATCCACCCATGATGGACAGAAACCTCTGAAATGAAGAGCAAAGAAAATCATTCATCCTTTAAATTGTCCCTGTCAGATATGTGTTCATAGTAGTGAGTGCTAGCATTTGTGACAGAATGGCTGAGCTGGGAGGGACACTATGCTAAATGAAATAAGCTAAGAATAGAAAGTCAAATGTTCATGCTGTTACTTATACATGGAACCTGAGAAAATAAAGGGATAAGATCAGAAAGTACATGGTTTCAGGAGCTCTTGTGTGGGAAACCGCGAAAAATTGGGGAAAGGGGCACAAATTCTCAGTTATAAACTGATCGAATAGCCAACAACAAGTATTATCCATTTGAAA
The DNA here is from genome assembly GCF_903992535.2 of Arvicola amphibius. NCBI lineage: Eukaryota > Metazoa > Chordata > Mammalia > Rodentia > Cricetidae > Arvicola > Arvicola amphibius. The sequence continues at coordinate 33,408,202 of NC_052054.1, forward strand.
TCTGCTAAGAGCATAGGAGAGGAGGGGGGCGGGGAGGCGGAGGAGGAGGGAGGAGGAGGAGGAGAGAGGAGGAGGAGGAGGAGGAGGAGAAGAAGACGAGAGAGAAGACGAAGAGACAGAAGAAGAAGGAAGAAGCGGAGGAAGAAGAAGCAGAAGGGAGGAGGCGGAGGGAGGGGGGGAAGCGAGGGGAGGAGGAGGGAGGAGGAGAGGAGGAGGAGGAGGAGGAGGAGGAGGAGAGGAGAGAGGAGGAGGAAGAAGAAGACGACGAAGAAAAAGACAAGAAGAGCAGAGAGAGAGAGGAGGAAGGCAGGATGAGAGGCGGGAGGAGTCGAAGGAGGCAATTGTCAGAAGAGGTAGAGTCGACGTAGGAGTCGTCGTAGGAGTAGGAGGAAGGAGGAGGGCGTTCTTCTTCTTCTTCTTCTTCTTCTTTTCTCCTCCTCCTCCTCCTCCTCCTCCTCCTCCTCCTCCTCCTCCACCACCACCACCATCATCATCATCATAATCATCATCATCTACCTATCTGTCCATCTATATCTATCTTACACACACACATACACACTGGTTAAATGAGGTGGTAGTTTCACTAGCTTGATTGTGGTAATCTTGACAAAATTATACTGTATTCCTTAAATATACACATTTTTTTAAAAATTGTCATTTGTTCCTCAATAAAGCTGATGCTTTATTAGGACCATCTAAATCTTAATTGAGCTGTGTTCCTGTGGGAAAAAGTTTCATAGAAATTAAAGGTAAATTAAAGATAATGAGGTAAGCAATGTCCTCCTTTTTCAACCTGTAGATGTAAGGATGGAGCCAGGACACTGAAAACGCTTGGGGCATTAATGACGTGCCTTGGTTGGCCAAGAGAGATCCAAAGAAAACAGTACCTTTCTGCCTGTGGCAGAAGGAGAAAGGATGAGGCTGGGACCAGTCAGCCTGAAAAATGGGGGCAATGCCAGAACCTTCCAATGCGGCATCAGGAAGGCCCTCACATGGAGTCTCTGAACTAATTACTCCAAAATCTTCATTGTCTTACCAGCCATGAAATTTGATTTTGGTGAGGGAAATATATTGTTTCTCAATTGGCACCAAACGTAAAGGCTTTGGAGCCATGGCTCACACTGTAGAAAGGAAATAGATTGAGTCCTCTCGTTTACTGAGCCTCGTCTGGTTTCTGACGTGTGAAGTGCTTTCACATATATTGCCACACTTAAAAGAATCCATAAATGCTTCTTTTGTTTTTAGATTTTTGTTTATTTGTTTCGTTTTTCTTGTTGTTGCTTATTTTGTTTTGTTTTGTTTGTTTGAGACAGGGTTTCTCTTAGTAGCCCTGGCTTTCCTGGAACTCACTTTGTAGACCAAGCTGGCCTTGATTGAACTCAGTGATCCACCTGCCTCTGCCTCCAGAGTGCTGGGACTAAAGGTATGTGTTACCATGCCCAGCTCTATAAATGCGTGTTTCTTTGTTTTTTTTTGGGGGGGGGGGGATAGGGTCTCTCATGTAGCCTTGGCTGTCCTGGAACTAGCTCTGTGGACCAGGATGACCTTGAACTCAAAGAGATTCAATTGCCTTTGTCTCCAGAGTGCCAGGATTAATGGTGTGTCCCCTGCACCACGCTCTAAACTCTTTTGTTTGACTTAATGAGGAGGATGTGAGTATATTGTAATTGGCAGAGAGGACCAATTGGATATGTCTGCTATAGGTGTTGCTGACAGAAGTTTACAGATTTTACTTGGGCTTTCCTGGGCTCTGGAGCTGCTAAACAGGCAGTAAATGTTGGTCATTATGGGATGACCTCATTCTTTAGTGTGTGTACCTGTCTTTCCCACTGTCTAGGTGTTCTGTTTTCTCTCTCCCTGCTGATTTCCTTGACCCATTTTGCCCTCCCTCCTTTAGTTTTGGTCAACACAGTGTCTCAGAATCCTACTGTCTTCCCAATGCCTTCAGACCTCGTTAATTGCACAGCTCTGCCCGCCGATCAGAACTTCCTCTGACACAGTCTGCTGTTCCTATTTAATAGGCTACCATCAAGGACACTAGGAGAGATCTGGTATGCAAGTATTTTTTTGGCATATTTTTCAATTTTATTTCTAAAGGGAAAATAGCTTCGTGGAAAAACAAGATTCTTGGTCTTCTTATTTTTTAAGCTGAGTGTGGCTGCCGTAGTTAATTTAGACTGTCTATTTAGCTGGGTTAGAGCTACCTTTGGGGGGTATCTGTGAGGGTGCTTCCAGAGGAGATAAACAGGAAGCAAGATTTGCCCTAAGTATGGGCAGTGCCATCCAACACGCCGGGGTCCTAGATTAAATAAAAAGCCAACAGCATTTATCCTTTTTTCATTTCTTACCATTAATGTGATGTGGCCACCTATGTCACAATTCTAACTTATGGCTTTCCCTCTGCAATGGACTCTATCCCTTTGAACCATGGGTCGGAATAAATTCTGCTCTGGTGAGGTGTTCATGTTAGTACTGTCACAGCAATGGGAGCAGTAATTCGCCCAGTGACACTGGACAGAAGGTTGAGTGAGAAATATGATTGAAGAGCAGGACACTTGCCATTTAGATTGGATTTTCTTTTCTTTGTCAAACACATTGCTTAATGTGTATAAAATGTATGAGTATAAAAGATGCTACTTATTTCATACACGTGATGTGATGGGTGATTTGCCTTGTAGGGGTGCAGGAGGGGGAGGGAGGATCCATGGAGCCACACGTGCCTATAGAAACAGAAGAGTGATATGTTCAGGAAAGGATGGAGTCACTCAATCCCATGAAGGTAGAGAGAAAGAGTACAATCAGGGGCAGAGGTGGGACGATCCCCTGGGTTGGGTCACCAAGGACCCGACTGGGCACTTGGGAGCTGGAGCTCATCTTGTGTGAGAAGGCCCATGCTTTAATCATGACAGCAGCATGAGAATAACTCAACTAACACTGAAGACAAGTGTTCTCCTTGTGGGCTGTTGTGGTATAGTTGGGTTGTAGAATTCTACCACAGGGTTTCAGAAAATGCTTCCTGAAAGTAGCTAGTGGGTGGGGCCTGAAGACGGTGGCCACACAGACTGGGAATGATTTCTGTGTTCCCCCATCTGCAGCTGGGCTTGGACTATCATAACAACCACTTACACCAGTAAAGTGAGCTGAAGAAGTCAGGGTATGAGGACCTAAGTTGCTCTTAGGTAAGACATTATATCCCCTTCATCTTTATCCCTTTATTTCTCATCCACCGTTCCCACTTCCTGAAAGCATTTAATTGCCCCTGTTTGCTTGCTTCCTAGCAGTTGCGTTTCTCTTGTGTCTGTGAATGTCTGATGGATAAGACAATACCTTCAAAGCCAAGAATGTTAGACAGAAAACAACAGCGTCTTGGTAGCGGATCTCTAAGCTCTGCTATGGGGCAGCATGGGGCTGAGACTGGGAAGGATGATGATTAAGGACCATGGCTGTCAGTGCAAGAGGGAAGTAAACACATATAACTTAATCCCCCTGCTTTTAGCATGTCTTAACAAGATTTCTGGCTGAAGAAGGGCTTATTAGGTGACTTGTTACAGAGCAGACAAGATTGGATTGGCATACTGGATTATTCACGCCAGTGCTAGCAATTGATTTTAGTCTCCGGTTCACCGAATTACAAGCTAATGAGATTTGACTGCTGGACAGATGTGGCTGTTGTCTGTAGCGTCACAATGGCCAGAGCGCAGCTGTGAAGAAACCAGCTCCCACAGTGTTCCTTAGGATTCCACACATCTTTCTTTCTCTTTAGTTTTCCCCAATTATATTTTTTTCAGTGTCAACAACATATAAAACAGGTCACAAAGGATTTTCCTTATCAATTATTTTAAAAGTGAAACATTTGGTGTGGATATTGGTGTTGCAGTAAAAATGTTTGCCTACTGAGTCATTAAAAGGTCCAGTCACTGTTTTAAATTGAACTAACATAACTGTGCCCTCCCGATAGTATTTTTTATAGTGTCCATTAATATTGTCAAGTGCAAAATTGCAGTGCTTGGAATAGTGAGTGACTGTGGGGTAGACTTTTGAGACGATTAGAGCAAGAGCTCCAGCGAGAGAACTAATCCCTTGTTACAGCATCTTCAGAGAGCTTGCTCACCAGTTGCCCTACTTGGCTGATTTTTAATGCGTTCTCCACCTTAGTACTGATGTATTCTCTCGTTGAAGACCAAGCTATGTGGGCGCTTTACCTATGTAGTGTCGGGGCCTTGAGAACCATTGACAAAGCTGGAATTTGACTAAATAAAAGATTCTTCACTTGTCACAGAATCCTCAAAGGCCAGACTGTTTTGAGATTCTTCCACCCCATGTGATGTAAGAGTTATGGTCTGTGTAATTTCTGGGGAAATCAGAGGTCCCTCTTGAGGTTCTCAGTTCATTAATTAAGGAAATTAGGAAAAGATGTACAGGGAAATTTAAAGAACTTTTTTAATTTTATTTTTTTAAAAAACCAAAGTATTTTTCATTTTATGTACCAATCCCAGTTCCTACTTCCTCCCCTCTTCCCATCCCCTCTACTTCCCCCTCCTCAAATCCACTCCTCAGAGAGGGTAAGGCACATTGCTTTGAGGAAGGTCCAAGGCCCTCCCTACTATATCTAGGCTGAGCAAGGTATCCGTCCAAAGGCTTGAAGACAATTTTATTAGGTTTTTAAAAGAGAGATAACAAGCAGCAAGCAAACAAGCAAGCAAGCAAACAACAACAAAACCAGTGGAATCAAGATGCAAATTTTAGCAGCTGGCAGGAGGAAGAAAGCAGAAAAGAGAAGAAGAGGAATAAGAAGAAGGAGGAGAAGAAGAAGAAACCATGTAATTTGAGTTAAGAGGGCATGGAAGTCAGCAAAATGGTAGACAATCATAGTAAAGAGGAGAACTTTAGAGAAAGGGGAAGGAAGTCCAATGTACCAAAAAAAAAAAAAAAATGCAGGCTTAGGGTCTGACCAACATTTAGAAGAAAGAGTCAGGAAAGAAAAAACCACTGAAAAGTTAGGCCTTTTGGAATCAGGACTTAAAACACTGATTATTCCGCCTGTCTCTAGCACAGCTTCAGGTGAAGTTGCCTCCCTAGGTGTGGTCCCTTCACCAGATCACTGACCTGCCCTTCTGGAGTAGGGGAAGGGACAATAGCATTTCTCAGCCTAGAATTAGAGCTCACTTTTGTGTTCAGGAAGCAACAACTTTCCCATAAGAGCCTTCAATGCTACTCTGACATGCTATGTATTGGAGATGGGTGAGATACAGTGGTATTAGTAAATTAAACAACATTATATAGAGAAGAGCTTCTCTCATTGGCCTATGTTTGTGATAAGAGTATTATGAGGATTTCTTGGATTCTTGAGTCTTATAAAGATGAAGATATATAAGCTTATATTTGATCATAAGCACTTTAAGGTATTGATTCTCAGACTGTCCAGGTATTTAATATATGCAGAAAATTAATTTATACTCATGATTTGCAGACACAGTGTAGAACCAGGTATAGACTATGAATCAGAGGCACAGAGCCTTGCACATGTCTAGTAGAAGATTCTAAGGACATATTGGAAAATGGAAATAGATTTGAAATATAAGTGGGAAAGGATCATTGTTTTGAATAAATAAATGCCAACTTTGTTGGCTAATGTTTCTATGAGTCTATGCTTGTTGTACAAAATTAAGCTCTCTGAAGGGCATCCACTACAGTGATGTCACCAGGAAGTCCAACATATAGCTATAGATATTGATGGAACATATAGATATAGATAATGATGGAAGAATCTGAACTGCCTTGATGGTATGTGGCAGTCCAAGTGTTCCCAGGAAAACGATAAGGATAGACATGGTAGCCTTTCTGAAAGTGTGTTAAAGAAAAGTGAGCCATCAGAGTTTCAAGTAAGCACAGGGAATGTTTAGGGCTTCTGGGGTATAGCTGGCCTTGCTTGTAGGGTGGTCCTTGGAAGATTGAGAAGCTCTCTGTGCAGCTCTTCTTTTGCTTATCAAAGCTCAGTGGCATATTTTTAATCTGCATGGGGTTTCAGTACTGGAAGGCTTTCTGGATAACCCAAGATTAGAGCCATGTCAGGAAAGAAGCACCAAGCACCCGTGCAGAGGCTCCTGGCTACATGGTTTCTGAAGGGGCCGTGCTGTGGGCCACAGTCAGAGGAAAGGCCCCTGTAGCTGGGCAGTGTACCAGCTCCCATACAGAACTAGCTTTCCCACTAGGAAGAACAGATTAAATGGACTTTTGCCACCAGGATGAATGAAGAGGCGGGAAAGATGGAGAAGCAAAGAAGTTTCTGGGGTGCTTTTCTGTTTTGTTTTATTCTTGTATTTGTTTATTTGTTTGCTATGTTTTTTTGTTTTATCTTAAAAATATTTTCCTTAGGAGGCACTTCAGGGATGAGGGGAGGATGTGGAAACCTGGGAGGTGAGTGAAATTGGGGTGCATGATCTGAAATTTCCAAAGAATCGATAAAGAAATTATGTTTTCAGAAAAGACTTCCTACCACTTTTCACTTCTTACAGAGCTTCAGAGTTTACTTCTAATAATTCTAACTATTAAACAGAGATAGCCATTCATATCTGCCCAGCTTTCCTCCTCCCTGACACTCCTCTTTGTTTAGAAGAGGCTAGAACATAGCCGGGCGGTGGTGGCACATGCTTTTAATCCCAGCACTTAAGAGGCAGAGGCAGGCAGATCTCTGCAAGTTCGAGGCCAGTCTGGTCTAGTTCCAGAACAGGCTCCAAAGCTACAGAGAAACCCTGACTCAAAAATCCAAAAACAAAAAACAAACAAACAAACAAACAAAAACCAGAAGAGTCTAGAACAGTGGTCCTCAACCTTCTATTGCTGCGATCCTTTAATACAGTTTCTCCTGTGGTCCCACCAGAAATTTTTTTTGTTATACTTCATAACTGTGATTTTACAACTGTTCTGAATCATAATGTAAATATTTGTGTTTTTCAGTAGTCTTAAGTGACCTCCCCCCAAAGTATCGAGACCCACAGGTTGAGAACCACTGATCTAGCTTATGGGCAAGGATGTGATCTTTATTGTTCATAGTTATAGAACCAGAGCAAGAAAGATGTTTGCTGAGATGGTTTAGCCAGTAAAAGTGTTTGCTGTGCAAGACCACTGCCCCAAGTTTGATTCCTGGAGCCCAGGGTGGAAGGTGGGAACTGAATCCTGAGGGTTGTCCTCCAACCTCCATAAACTGGTATGGCGTGTTCCCCTTCCTCCCTAGCTCAATAACAGTAGGTTTTAAAAGTACATGCTCACATTCTCCCCTTTATCCTACAAAATTTTATAAGGAAAAACAGAAAGGGTGTAGATTTGTATGGGAGGTGATGTGGGGAAAATCTCACAGAGCAGGGGATAAAAACCATACTCAAAATACATTGTATAACCATATATACACACGTGCGTGTGTGTGTGTATACACACACATACATATACATGTATGTATATGTAGTAGGAGGCTGTTTGCTTGTTCTTGGCTTCCCAGAAGCTCAGACCCAAAATAACTACTCAGAAATTATATTAATTACAGCAATGCTTGGCCTATTAGCTTATACATATTTCTAGATAATTCTTACATCTAGAATTAACCCATTTCCATTATTTTATATTTTACCATGAGGTTTGTGGCCTACCAGCAAGGTTCCAGCACATCTGTCCCCTGAGGTGGCTACATGGCTTCTCCTGACTCTGCCTTGTTTCTCCCAGCATTCAGTTTAGTTTTCTCCACCTAGCTCTGTTCTGCCCTGCTATAGGCCCAAAAAAAGTTTTTTTTTATTAATCAGTGGTAATCACAGAATACAAAGGGGAATCTCACATCGTGTGTGTGTGTGTGTGTGTGTGTGTGTCTATTATTTTTTTTTAAAATAGAGTTTCTCTGCAGCTTTGGAGCCTGTCCTGAAACTAGCTCTTGTAGACCAGGCTGGCCTTGAATTCACAGAGATCTACCTGCCTCTGCCTCCGGAGTGCTGGGATTAAAGGCATGCGTCACCACCTGAATCGAAAAAATATATTTTCAATAAAAGAAAAATAAAGGGGAAAAAAGATATTTAAGTCTCCTTTGGATATGCTGCTACATTTCAAAGGTGGTCTATGTAGCTGGAATGAAAATGTCACAAAAAAGATGCTTGCTTCTATGTGTTGACAGAGGTTTCTGACCCACTCAGTCCCACAGCCGTTCAAAGAAACACACAGAGGTCTTTATTAATCATAAACTGGTCGGCCTGTTAGTTCAGGCTTCCTATTAACTAATTCTTACATCTTAAATTAGCCCATTATTCTTGTCTATGTTAGCCACATGGCTTGGTACCTTTTATCAGTGAGGTGTTCTCATCTTGCTTCCTCTGTGTTCCTCTGTAACAACTGCAGACTGAGCCTTTCCTCTTCCCAGATCCTGTTCTCATCGCCCAGCCTCTACTTCCTGCCTGGTAACCCCACCTATACTTCCTGCCTGGCTACGGGCCAATCAGTGTTTTATTAAAACAATACACTACAACTGACAGGGCACAAGACCACTGTCTAGTCCCCCGAGGCTGAATACTGTAGGCTGTGTTCTGGGTTTTCAGGCTTGAATTATCACATTGTATAGACTGCAGATTGTATTTTAATTTAGTGTGAAGAAGGAGCTTACCTTAAACATTTCTGGTTCCAAGTAGGTACTTTGCACAAGAGGGTAGAAGTTGTGTGCAAGTTTTTCTTTCCATTGTCCCTATCTAACTGCTGTCCTCTAGGACAGAACAATCTCTCAGCACACACACACACACACACACACACACACACACACACAGAGACATACACGCATGTACACACAAATGCATGCACATGTACACACACATACACACTCACACGTATCTACACGTGCATACACACACAGAGACACACATGCATGCACACACACACACACACACACACACACACGATAGCTATCTCTGGGGTCCCTCTGTCTCATCGACAGGTCTTCCTTTCCAAGGCATTTTTCAAACAAGGAGACATTTTTTTTTCTCCTTTCTTCATGATTCAGTTTCTCTCTTCTCATTGTCTTGTTCAAAGTGAAAAATACTCTCTCGGCCCTGCTTTCCCTTGTACGGTTGGCAGGACAAGAAACACAGTGGCATTTGGCTTTGTGCGCAGACATCTGTGTCAAGTGCAGCGCCGTTCATCTTCACTCTGGCTTCTTCCTAGCGTCACGGTGGGATGGGTGACAGTTTAAAATGAGCTCATTCTCATTCGTCAGTGGGCAGCTTTGGATTTTTGGAGTTGCGATGAATACATTAATGGCTTTTTCTTTATTCTGTCAGAGTTCTGGTAAACCCTTTGTTCAGTGGTACACACTTTCCCTACATCTTGGGGATGAAAGGGGGAGATGTGTGAATGTGGTTTCATGTGGTCAAATCGATACCCTTTCCATAGCCAACATCTAGGTGATAATCAGGCTGGGACTCACACAGTTGAACGTTCATATGAAGTAACTGAGACAGATAACAGAAGGATGCTTCAGTTTGGGCTCCCTGATTATGAGAGAAAGATAGTTTTATGGTAGCCTGTGAGGACCCAAGGAATTGAGCAGCACTGGACTCATTGCTATTCCTTGGAAAGGCTACCTGCACTGTATCTGAGGGGTTCCTCATTGCTAGGATTCTCTTTGCCCCCTTAAGGCCTAGTTATCATTACCATCCCCAAATCTGTGCATAGCAGCTACCTTCTTAATGACAAGATCCCGAATCTTTTCCCTTTTATTTTCTATGTTGTTTTCATTTTCCCGTAGAAGCCAATTAATAGAAAACAGTTAAATAATGATGCTTAAACAATTCACTTCTTGCATTAATTATCACCTGCCTTCCTTGACAGACTGTGAACCTACTGATATATTCCAGGGGTGGGATGTGGATACTGCGATCCCTCAATAAATATTTGTTAAAGTAGATGCATGCAGTATGGGGGTACTGCCAGCACTGTCTGTGTGAGCCGCTCCTTACCATTGTCTCCTCTCCTCCTATAAAGCCTTGGTTCTCACTTGGAATAACTTATCCCGTGTGAGTGCTTCCCCCAGAGCATGTCGTCTCTCCCAGGACCGCACCATACGACTTTGTTTGTACACCTGGCATTTGCACTGCACTGTGCACAGTTGATATTCATCTGTGACAGAAGAAACACATGGTGTGCAGTGTTGGAGACAATGGAATTCATCATCAGTATCCTAGGCAAGTGTCTCACGTTGCTTTCTGCAGTATCACGGCCTCAGCAACCTAGAAAGAAAAGAGGTTTGTTTGGACTTGTGGGTCAGAAGCGCCAAGGCTAAAGGGCCTTATCCAGATTAACTTCTTGCCTTACAGAATCTCAATGTGGTGCAGGGAAGATGGCAGGGTGAATTCAGTGTGTGTCTTCTGGCCTTTCTCCCTTTTCTGGTAAAGCTCTCGGTGTTCAGCCGAGGGTGCTTCCTCCTCATGACTTTAATCTAAAACATCTCTGAATGCCCCAGCTAGATGAGGTTTCTGCCCTCGTAAAACCTAAAGGGGAGGATTTAGTTCAACATTAGTTTTGGAGGAGCCGAATAATACTTGAACAGTAGCAATAAGTGACTTGTTTCATATTTCTAGTCTTAATTTTCATCTAAAGTAGATGCCATGGCCACAGTTCAGGATAATTTGCAGTGTCCCTCCAGGTCATCAGCATGTGTTAATGATACCTGGGCAGATATCTGGAAATACTAACACTTAATTTTTATCTTAATCACCTGAATAAAATTATCTTTAGTATCAATGTGGAGGAACTGCTTATTGGACAGCGTAAGGTCAACCCCCACCCTTCATTTCCCCCATCCCCTGCTCCCCCCATCCTCCCACTCCCCCATCCTCCCAATCCACAACCCCCCTTCTTGAAACCTTGGTGGATTTTAAATGCAGCCTTCCTTGCCTTTACTCTCAAGGAGGTCACGATGATCTCTTTCGCTCTGCTGTTTTGTTTTTCTATTCCACTTCCCACCTTCTTATGCTTGCGGTTTGTCTCTTCACTGTGGTGTTAAATTCCTCGCAGAAGCTTGGGGAGAAAGCATTCTTCCTTGTCTCTTCCAGACCCTAGAAGCGGCTGAATTCCCTGTTATTACCAGACTCATAGACTCACCTTCCCACCTCTGTCTTGATTTTCATATGACCTTTCCCCCTCTGTGGCTGCATTTTTTGTGTCCTCTCTTATAAAGAGCTGGGATCTCAGTACACTGGTTTACATCTATAATTTCAGCATTCAAAGGGCTGAGGCAGGAGGATTGCTATAAGTTGGAAACCAACCTAAGTAAGAGTATGAGAGTGTCTCAAAATACAAAACACAAAACTTTTGTTGAATTTATGATTCACCCTAATCCAAAAAGTTCCTGTGTTAAAATACTTTGCTGGATTATTTCTATAGAAAGGCCCCTCCTTTTTTTTTTCTTCAAATGGGGCCATCCTTATAGACTCCTGGAAGTATTCCCAATAGGTAGAAAGGTTCTTAGGAGATAGTGTGGTACTCAACAAACAAAGGGAAAGAGGGAAGCTTCCTGGCAAACAGTAGATAAAATGATAATGTGGCTGTGAGAAACTTAGTGGTTGAGGAAGAATGCAATTTTCAAGGTAGAAAAGGCAAATGTCTTTTCTTTTTTTTATTATTGTACATTTAATATAGACTGAATAATATGCCAGGTAACACACATAACATACAGAAAAGCATGTATGTTTCCCTTGCCATCCTTGTATACATCTTAGATTCCTCCCAACCTTGGAGCACACATACATACCAACAAACAGCATTACTGAGTTCAGGTGAATATGAAAATTCAGCAGAAAAACATGGTAAGCAGTTTCCTGGGATGATCATGCACAAATTTTCAGGGGTCTTGGTGGAACAAAAAGACAAGTGGAACAGGAAGTGTGCACTAGATCTTTGTGTTGACGCATAAGAACCCATGTCCCATAACAGGAATTGCTAGGTCTGTGTGATTGACTAAATGAGGTGATGAGAGAAACGAGGAGCCCAGAACAAAGGGTGATTTTTTCTGCTCTCAGTTCCGCATGCAGGCCGCACCATCTCAAGGGTCTAGAAGGAGGAGTCCACTCGAAAGTGCCTTGTTTACCGTCACGGCTTATTCAGAAAGCAATGACTCTTTCCTCTTTGATTCTCTCTCTAGGTACTTGCCTCATGTGTTTGACGTGGGAAACGGTGTTAACCTCATCAAAGGGAGCTCAAATAAACCATTCAGCAACAATCAGTGGCACAATGTGATGATTTCAAGGGACGCCAGCACTCTCCACACTGTAAAAGTCGACACGAAAATTACAACGCAAATCACTGCAGGAGCCAGAAAGTTAGACCTCAAGAGTAAGGATTGGCTAAATCACAGTGTACAGCTCCTGTCCTCTGTACATGAGTGACAAACCCTTTGACTGACAGGGTACAGGCCCAGGCCTTCACAGTGTACAGCATCTGCCCACGAGTGACAAACCCATTGACAGGGAACAGGCCCAGGCCTTCTGCAAAAGCTGACAGAAATGTTGGGTTTTTGAACATGAATAATAATACAACACACTAGTCTCTGTTCTCCTTTAATGTGGCATGAACATATGTATTTTTAATAGTTCAAAAATGAGGTGGAAATTTTTAATAAATAAAAAAATAAAAAAAAAACAAAAAATTAAGCCTCAGTAAAGTAAGAAAATGTCAGCTAAGACTTTCTGAACAGCCCATTAAGGCAGCATTCGTGTGTGTGTGTGTGTGTGTGTGTGTGTGTGTGTGTGTGTGTGTATGTATGTAAAAGACAGACAGACAGACAGATAAATGATAGATAGATAGTTGGCAGATAGGTAAATATAGATAGGCAGGTAGACAGATGATAGATAGATAGATAGATAGATAGATAGATAGATAGCAAGAGCATGTGTGTATGTACATGTATGTAAATGTGTGTATGTGTGAGCCTGTGTACATCATGGAGGTGGTGAAGAAAAATAAAACTCACTTTTCATCATGAAGGACAAGCCAGGCTCATAGCTGTTGGTAGAAAGGTCTGAAAGCATCAAGGGAATGTAACAAAGGGGAGGGGGAACTAAAGAGAAGCACAGCATACATCTGCTTCCATTAACTCCAAAGTGATAGAAAGCCACCGAGACTGAAGACTTTCTTAACAATATCAAGATTGTGAGCACATTTTTCTCATTCTTTAAATTTTAATCATGCATGCATTCTTAGGTGTTGCATTTTTTTTTAAAGGTAAGTCATTTTTTTGATGCTTGGATCCTTCAGCTTATCTCTTTTCCTGTTCCTTCTAATTTGGGTTTGGAAGGACGAGACCCATCAAGAATATCCAATGATAGTTATCAAGAAAGACTGTTGGTGGGGAGGCAGCGCATAATTGCTTAAGTTGAGTTGCATAGACAAAGAAAAAGTGGAAACACGAAGAGGTACTTGTCTGCGTTGCTCTCTCTCTCAAGCTGCTACAAGTCTGTGTGTGGCTTGTACTAGGCTTGCAAAACAACCAGAGTCTTGGAAGCTTGTCTTGTCAAGGGTGTCGTCTCAGTTGTAAGACTGACATTAACTAAGTGATTTTTGAATGCCCCTTCTCTGTACATAGTTGAGTGCTGATATCATATGGTAGAGCCCAACTGCCAAATTCAGAGAAAAGATTCTAGTGGGGCCTTGATGAGAATGGAGGTTCAAGCCCCTAGAAGGGTCATTAGGATGGAGCTGTATAAAGGCTTTCTTTGTTGAAGAGAGACACAAAGACAAGATATAAATGACACACTCACAGGTTTGCCAGGGGACAGGTCACTGTAGTGGTTAAGGAGAGAAAGGGTGTGTAAGAGAATGAAGGAAGAAGATCGCTGGATTTATTTTAGAATTCGGTTTTTGTTTTAGCTAATGATGGCCAGAACTTGTTTTTTACCGCAAGTCCTTCCTCACCACTGAACATGCTCTGCCTGCACCTGGCCGGAGCAGAGGCCCCCACTATTTTGCCTTTTGTCAAGGCAGGGCCCACTGAGCCTGCAGCAGCCGTTCCTTTCCCGGCCTTTTCTCCCCTTTCTCCACAAATCACAGAACAGATCACACCCTACTTTTTATTCTGCGTCTATTTTTCTCAAGATGGTTTTTCTCCTCTCGGACATCTCTTTTATTAAACGCCGTTGTGAAACCATTCCTATTTCTTGTCATATTAGATTTTGCTCCTTAAAAGTATCTGGCCTCAGTTCAAGTCTAGTTCTGGAAATTTCCATAATGCTTTAATGCTCTTTAAAACAGAATTATCACTGTTTGTGGCCGATTCAGTGGTATCATATTCAAAGTGGAAAAAAAAAAAGAAAGTATTGTTTTCTTAACTCTGAAGGCATCGCTGGAATTAGTTTAATGACAGCTCTTTACCCAGTGCTTCAGAAGCTGGTGTTCAGTTCTGGATTAATTATTTGAGCAGCGGAGTAGAGAACAATTCAAAGAAATATCTTGAACAAGTGGCACATCTTTGGATTTACTTGTTATTCCAAATGTCCTTGAAACTTCAAAAGAACCTGAAGTAGAACTGTCAGGATTCTTAAACCAAAATTGAAGAATAAGAGCTAATTAGAAAGATATCTGGGGACTGCATCTGGGATTTATGCTTATGATGTTAAATGTCGTCTGAGTAGCAAGCCCAAACAAAACATGGTAAAATAAAAATATGTATCTGAATTGATAAGAGGAAAAACAAACTTAAGCAAAACCTTCCATTTGGGAGAAATAGGTTTCCAGTCTGACACTAATTTACTGTCTAATTCAAGGAGCACCAAATGATACAGCAGTGTTTTCCAAAGGATGCAGAAATATTCATTTAGTTGTTTAACATATCAGTGATCAGTAAAAATCAAGGGTGTGACATTAAATCCCATGTTGCATGGTTTCATATTGAAAGAGGAGAATAGCATTCAATAAAAGTTGTAGTGGAGTGTTAGTTACTAATCAAATATTAATATTGTATATCTTGCAATAAGGTATGGTTGTGTTAGTGAGTGACCTGGACCAGCAGCTCTCCTTCAGTGACTGGTTCCGAGGGGGAGGACCCAGGATGAGAAGAATAATAAAGACAGGAAAGTTGGGGTCAGGAGATCTGCGTGAGCTGATGACTCATGTCAGCAAGTTTATTAAGAAGTACATCATTTTACAGGCTGTGTGCAGGGCAAAAATGGGACAAAGTCAGCAGAGAGCTATCACAAAATGGGGACAGAGTTAAGAGGAGACTGCTCAAGCAATGTTGTACCAAGAGAACTCAGGACGTCTCAAGTGTGTCACAGATCAAGCATGCAGTGGCCTTGGGTCTCATAGCAACAGCCCCTTGTGGGTGGAGGGAGTCGGGTTCCTAGGAAAACCTCAGCTCTCCTGAGACCCTGGCCCTAGGCCATTGCTGGCCGCATCAAGCATATTCCTGGTTTTAGAGAAGGAACTGAGTTCCTTCTGCATACTTCATGGCCTCCGGGAAAGCCCCAGACCAGTCTGGCCTCCAGGGAGTGAGCTCAGGTTCTGGACTTATTAAGTCAGAGTTACTTCCAGAAGTCTCCCTAGAGGTGGGACACATTCTTCCTCCATTTTGATCAATAGTCATTCAGGTCACAAGATCACTCTGAGATCTGAAGACAGGAGTCTTGGGGTCACAGGAGGCTTCTGAGGTTGTTGTTGTTGTATGACCTCACGGATGTAGTGTGGAGCAGTGGGCTGTGTTCCTGCCACCCAGCTCCCGACTGCCTGGCTAGCTTATGCCCTGAAATAACAACACACAAATTGTATTCTTTTAAACATTGCCTGGCCCATTAGCTCTAGCCTCTTACTGGCTAACTCTCTCTTGCTTTAACCCATATTTAGTAATCTGTGTAGCGCCACAAGGTGGTGGCTTACCGGGAAAGATTCAGCATGTCTGACCTGGTGGCTGGCTTCATGGCAACTGTCTCAGGTCGGAGAATCATGGCGACTGCCCAGAGAGGAGAGGCATGACGATTGTCTAACTTCCTTTCTTCCCAGCCTTCTGTTCTGTCTACTCCACCCACCTAAGGGCTGGCCTATCAAATGGGCCAAGGCAGTGTCTTTATTAACCAATGAAATCAACACAAACAGAAGACTCTCCCACATCACACAGATGTGAAATTTATTTATTTTTTTTAACAAAACCTACATCTGAAAAAAACAAACAAACAAAAAACCCAAAAACCTTACATCTGACTTCATTTAAAAAAAAAAAAGAAACAAAGCTTCATTTATATGAATTGAGTCGTTTTGTTAGTAGCCATGTTATATTACTAATAGAAACATATATTTAAGGAGGTCCAATAGCATTTCAAAGGTTTGTTTCTGAGTCAACTGAACTCTCCTTTGGGTCATAGATTACATATTTAGAACATTTAAGGACCTTGCAGAGGCCATAAGAATATTTAAGTGCCTTAAAATTTGAAACCATTTTTTAATTGGGTTAATTAGCATTTTAAAGTCTAGTCTCTTGAGTTCCTTAAATATTTTGGAGATCAGACCTTTGTCTGTTGCAGGGTTGGTGAAGATCTTTTCCCAGTCAGTAGGCTACCTTTTTGTCTTAGTGACAGTGTCCTTTGCTTTATAGAAGCCTTCACCTGGTGTTGGATGGAGAAAATGACAGAGCCCCACATTGGAGCACTGGACTGAGCTCCCAAGGACCTGTTGAGGAGCAAAAGGAGGGAGATCATGAGCAAGGATGTCAGGACTGTGAGGGGTGCGTTCACCCATTGAGACGGTGGGACTGAACTAATGGGAGACCACCAAGTCCAGTTGGAATGGGACTGATGGAACAGGCAACCAAACCAGACTCTCTGAATGTGGCTGACGGTGGAGGAGGACTGAGAAACCAAGGACAATGGCGATGGGCTTGGACTCTTCAGCATGGACGGGCTCACTGTGAGCCTTGTCAGCTTGGTTGCTCACCTTCCTGGACTTAGGGGGAGTTGGGAGGACCTTGGACTTAACATAGTGAAGGGAACCCTGATGGCTCTTTGGAGAGGGAGGGAGTGGGGGTATGGGTGGAAGGGAGGGGAGGGAAGGGGGAGGAGTAGGGGAGGAGATGGAAATCTTTAATAAAAAAATGAGAAAAAAATTAAATAAAAAATCAAACACACACACACACACACACACACACACACACACAAAATTGAAATCCATATCAGTAAGAGCTCAAACTCTCAGCCAGGGAGAGGTAGCACACAGCTTTAATCCAAGCACTTGGGAGACAGAGGCAGGAGGATCTCTGTGAGTTCAAGGCCAACCTGATCTATAAGAGCTAGTTTCCAGGACAGGCTCCATAGCTACAGAGAAACCCTGTTTCGAAACACACACACACACACACACACACACACACACACACACACACACGTGCGCGTGCACAATCTTCTAAGGGACTGGAGCGATGGCTCAGAGGTTAAGAGCACTGACTATTCTTCCAAAGGTCCTAAGTTCAATTCCCAGCAACCTCGTAGTAGCTCACAAACATCTATAATGAGATCTGGTACCCTCTTTGGGCTTGCAGGCATATATGCAGTCAGAATATTGTATAAATAATAAATAAATCCTTTAAAAAAAAGAACTCAAACTCTCAAGTCTGCTATTGTTCTTGTGACCTAATCTGAAGGCTTGATGTAGAGGCTGAGCTTGGATCTGAGGACTTGAGTGTTTTCATTTTGAGTCTGAGTTGTCAGAATGTTTCTTGGCAGAGTCAGGAAGAAGAGGGAAGGAGCGTTAAGTGGCTATAATCAGAGCATACAGGAGGAAGACATATCCTCTGAATCTATTTGTTTGGAGCATGTTAATCAAAAGAGAAGTTTTCAAGAAGAAAGAGGTGCTGTGGGCAGCAGTGCCAGAAGAGATGCCTTGGCAACACCAAGTGCTGCGGCAAACCCAGGTAACAGGCCCCCAGACCTTAATTAGCACAACTGACACCATGATGGAAGTACCATTCAGACCTTGGAACCCAGAACATAGGCAGCAACCGTTGCCAAAATGAGAGCAAAGACCTAATCTGTCAAAGTGTATAGTTCTCGGAGCGTTCTTAAATGTACTTACCTTGCTTTTTTGGTTTCTGTAGTTCCACTTCTGGCTAATTGTTCTCAATGACTGAAATGTGTCAATCCAGCCTGTGGTGTGGTTTTTGTTCTTAAAAGCCCATGGTGGGAAAGACTTAGGACTTGCCCTCAGGTCCTGAACACCCAGTGTCATCACTGCTTGGCTGATAATGACTTTCTGTAGATGAACCTGCGTCCAAGTAGTGTCTGATGGATACCACATAGCAGCCTGCATCATCTGTGTGCTGATGTTCTGAATAAGGAGCTCTGCTCATACACCTTGTCCTCGCGGTCTAGCTAGCTGATTTATGACAGTGCATAGAGAGGCATGTGGCTCAAAGATGCCTGCGGCATCACTGATTTTCAAAGCCTGTGCCCTCCTGCAAACTCCTTCCTTCTGGTCTGCTCTCAGGCAGTGAGTACACCAGCACGGGAGCTCCCTTCCATTTGGAATCTGTTGTTTTCCCTTCCTTAAAACTTTCTGATTACTTTTCATCACCAAAGTTCCAGTCACCTGGTCCTGTACTCGCCAATTTCCTGTTCTGAGTTTCTCCCCACATCTGCTTTCCATCTTCCCATAGAAAACATTTTCCTTTTGAAACATTCTTTTCGCATCCAGTCAATTCCAGGCCACTCTGGCCAGCTGTATCGTAGCCCTGGAACACCTTTTTAAGAGCATCTTGTTTACTTTTTGGAGACAAATTTTAGAATTAATTTATTCATTGACAATTTCACATATGTCTATAACGTGTTCTGCTCACATTCACCCCTCTATTACCTCATCTTCCTCTTGTCAACAACCTGCCTCTTCCCATCAAGCCTCCACCTTGCCTTTACTACATCTTTCTATTTGTTTTTGTCTTTGCATTGTGAACCATTGGGTTTAATATGTGTGGAGCTCTCCTCTAGAGTTCATATAACTCATCAGTTGCTAAATCACTGAAGATAAGGACTTTCTCCCATCAGCCCTGCACTGCCAATTGCCCCCCCGCCACTCCCAGACAGGGTAGGGCTCCATGAATTTTCCCAATTCATTACTGTTTTTATTTTTTTTTGTATCAGTCGTTTGTATATTTACCATATAAGTGTGTCACTCAATGACCTTGGGCTCTGCCTCCTAGTTGCTTGTCCCCAGCTGAGACTCTGTCTTCAGTCTCCAAAGGATTTGTTTCCTCACATTATAGATAACACACACCACCATCTTTTGTCCACCTTAGAATACCTTGATTGGTTACCTCCATGCTAGAGAAAAGAGCAAAAGTTCTCATTAATTCTCTAAACCTTTTAATTAAACAACCTGGAGACGCTCTGAATTTAGTCTGTGTTGTGCTGAGAAAGGGCACCAGTTTTGAGGGCATTCAAGTGTCCAGATATCCTCCCCACCATGTCCTCTAGTATATAAAAGCTTTATCTCTTGCTAGATGCCACAGCCTGGCGAGCTTGTTCTACTTGTAAAATAAAAGGAGATCTAGGGCCTCGTACTCTCTCAGTGATTTTGGTGTTTCCTTCTGGGTCGATAATTTCCTAATCTGTCTCTCTGACTTGGGTGTCAAACTTCTCACTCTTATCACACTGTCTCCTGAACGTTTTCACTGAGATATCCTGCTGGGGCTTACAAGTTAATGTCCAATATTAAGCTCTCAGTATTCATGTCAGGAATGGACTGACTTCCAGAGCGATGTGGATCTGCTGACGATGCCATCTTGGTTATGATTATCCAGGTTACTTCAACAGGGTCTTCCTCACCCACAAGTTAGGGAGTGGAGATTTTAATTCATGAACTGAATATTCAAAGCCTTCTACAGGTTAGTCTGAGTGCCTTTTCAATGTTATGTTCAATGTTATCTGCTTCCCCCCACCTCAACTGGATTCTTCACTGTGTTTACTGCTGTAGAGATGGTGTCTTCAGGAAATTCTTGAAAGAACGCACCTTCAGACAAAGATGGCTTTCTTTTCTTTTGTTTTCTTTCTTTCCTTCCTTCCTTCCTTCCTTCCTTCCTTCCGTCCTTCCTTCCTTCCTCTTTTCCTTCCTCCAGTGCTCAACCCCTCCAACCCATTAGCCTATCCTGAGCCAAATCATCACTCTGTTGTGTGTGGAATGTGGACTACTCCTTTTCATGTGTATTTTATGCATTACAGCCTCTACTCTCTGAAGATTTAATGTGATTTGTAAAACCTGACACAGTACAAAATTAATGATAACAAAAGCTTGAAGAAAGAGCAGGAAGATGTGTCAACATATAATACAAAGTATATTTGCTACAGCGTGTCACAGTGAGGCTCCATTTTGAGGCTGCCGAGCTAGATGACAAGACACATCGAGTTATGTAATCTTCATTTTGTCCTTTAATTATTAGAAATGGAAGCATACAAAAATTTCCGCAGAGATTAATATTTTTCTGGAGCAAAATCTTCCTGTAAGCTCACACTCAAGTCGTGTTTTCCATAGGCAAGTCTAATTCCCACAGACAAAAGGGATGGAACGTGGAAGCTTTCACTATCAACCCTTCATATAGAAAGTGTCGTGTGTCCTGAGGGTTTTATAGTTTAGCAGTAGAGGGCCTGCATGGCTAGGTCTTCATCTCAAGTATGGGCAAATCCAGCCAACCAGACAAGCAAAACCCCAAACTGTAGTGTAAAGCCAAAGACCTGAGGCAGTCTGGTCTCAACTGTACCAAGATGGGGGATGGGAGACTCAAAAGAAGAGGTGCTTATTTGTCTGCTCTGTTTATGCTTGTCTTGGGGGACCCAAGGGACACTTGTGGGCTGTCATTGATTTCTCTGGCAAGTGCTTGTTCTGTGAGAGGGCTAGGTTGTCTGTAAAGTGTTGTTAGGAGAGCGGGGACCCTTTGTTTGTTCTGGCCACCCAGCTAGCTTAACCCCCGAAATAATCGCACAGAAATTGTATTAATTAAATTACTGCCTGGCCCATTATTTCTAGCCTCTTATTGGCTAACTCTCACATCTTGATTTAACCCATTTCTAATAATCTATGTTCACTGTGAGGTCATGGCTTACCGGGAAAGATACTAATCAGTGTCAGTCTCAGGCAGGAGATCCATGGTGTCTGCCACTCTGTCCTTCTTCCCAGCATTCTGTTCTTTCTACTCCGCCCACCTAAGTTCTGCCCTATCAAAAGGCCAAGGCAGTCTCTTTATTCAACCAATGAAAGCAACACACAAACACAGGACCTTTTACACCAGTAAACTCCTGTGCTTTAAGAACAGATGGAGACAGGAGGCAGAGCTGTTATTCTGTTGTGAAATTTAAAACCCAGAGTTATATTCCACCCCAACACTGCAGTCTACTTTATCTTGGCCAACTAGAAAGAAAGCCACCTCTCTCCCTTTTCTCAAAAAAATATTACAAACTCTTAAGATTTATCTCTAAAACTGTCACAACAGTTTTTATGTTAGTGATGCTAGACTTATATGAAATGGAGGAAGGGAATACAAAAAGATTAAAATTTTCATTCAATTAAAATTCATCAAAATAGTATAAATTCTTAGTCAGTTACATTTGGACTTAAAATTCTCATGGTTGTTAAGATGATGCTTAGCAACAGATAAAAATATGAGCAGAACTTTCCATCCTCTCTAAGTTAGTTGAATAAGACTCAGAATCAATTTAAACATCTTTACCAATCATGGTCCTAGCAGCAGTTTATATTTGACGTCACTCTCTCTCTTGTTAGGATAAATGACTGTTGCTTCCTTTCTGGTTTTGTACCTCCTTAGTAAAATGGGCTATTTTCCATCTTATTCAACTATGTTCCAGTTCTGTACAGTAGCTGCTGGCTGCTATAAAGTATCTAATAACTTCTGTTGAATGAAACTAATGCCCTGAATATTGAAGATTCCTTTCAGTGGACTCAGCTCAAATGAGGGGAGTTCTGAGCTGGGCAGACAATGTAAGAGTTGGGCTTTTAAGTCTTATTGGAAAAGGTTCACAAATATCACAATGCTAATTGTACATGAAGAGATGAAGATTAAAGATGTAGCTGAAGCAGAGTTTAGGTTTAGGTCATGAAAAGCCTGCAAACAAAGGAAGACCAAGAGAAAGAAAAATTTTATTTAGAATGTGAACTATTTAGCAAAAACTAGAATCTCAAGCAACCTCACCTCATTGACATCTCCTAGAATTTTTCTCTCTTTAATCTTGTCCTGGATTCTTTGGTAACTATAATTAAATGATTAATTAACAAAGAAAAGCTGAGAGGTGGGAAGCATAGACTTTACCATTTAGATGCATTCAAAACTTGCTTGGGAAAGCCAGAGTAGTCCACCATTGCTCAAATATCCAGGGCTCCATCTCATTTGCTTTTTGAGTTTATAACCGTAAACACTTTTCAATAATTTTCTCATTTCTCCAGCCTTATAGCTACTTGAACGAAAGTAGCAATCACTCCTGGAAGAGTACGATGGTTGACCTTGACTGTCAACTTGACAGGGTCTAGAATAGCGATGGAAACAAATCCCTGGACAGGTCTGTGTGGCACTCTCCAGATCAGGTTAACTGAGGTAGGAAGATGTTTCTTAAATGTGGGCATTAACATTTCTTCAGCTGGGGTTAGAGACAGAATAAGAAGGAGGAAAGGAGCTGAGTACCGGCATTCATGGCTGTCTGCTTCCCGGCTGTGGTTGCAATGTGACCAGTAGTCATAAGTGCCTGCTGCCATGACTTCCCCAACCATGATGGACTGTGTACCCTCACTCTACAAGCCAAAATAAATTCTCCTTCCTTAAGTTTCCTTTGTCATGTAATTTGTTGTATCAATGAGAAAAGTAGCTAATACGAAAAGAAAAATGTAATTGTTAGCACTTACTCAAATATGCTACTAATGCTTATGAGCTGCCTGAGATTTTTGCCCTCCTTACAAACTGGCTTATTTAAGTTTCATAAATATAGTATGAAGATATGAGTTCAATCCCTGAAACTCACTTCATAGGAGAGAATCAACTTTTAGAAGTTGCCAAGTGACTGCTACTCGGGTGCCATGGCATGTGCATGCTCATATGTGACCACACACATATATTTATAAAATAAATGTAACACACATAATATATATGTAATGGGAAAAAAGCAGTGGCTAAATCTCTATCCCTGCCAGTGGCATATAGAGTGTCTAGGTCAGGGTTCTCTAGAGGAACAAAACTGAAAGAATAAATATATATTTTAGAAAGAGGAGTTGTCAAATTGGCTTACACAGTATGGTCTGTATAGTTCAATGATGGCTATTTTCACACTGGAGAGGATGAGAGTCTGCAAGAACTCAATTCATGAGACTATATTCTTTTGAAGTCCCAGTCAGGTACTGAAGGTCTGGAGGGTACCATGTTGGGAGGCTGAAGAAGTTGAGTTCTGACATCATTGAAGGATGACAGTAGCAGTAGCTACAGCAGCAACTCAGCAGCAAGAGGCAAAGGCAAGCAGGTGAAAAGCAAAGGCTTCTCCTGGGCCTTCCATGGATCTGCGCTCTGTGATGTTACCCACTCTGGTTAAAACTCTGGTCTTTCTCTTTACTGAAGTGCCCAGAGGCAACTTTGTCTCTTTGTTGATGCTGGTCCAGTCAAGTTGACAACCAAGATTAGCCATCATAGGGTGATCCAGGAAGGTTGGTCCAGGAAGGATGGTCCAGGAAGCATGTTACAGGAAGGGCCTTACAGGAAGGGTGATCCAGGAAGACCTAGATGGAAAGCTTCTCCTTAGGCAAGCTTCATTAGAAGTCATACTAAGACTTGGGTATGGTCATTTTGGGGATAAGTGTAATTAAGCCTGCCCTTGGTCTCAGAGGAGTCACTCCTTTGTCTGTCAAGGTTACTGACCCAGCCCTGGGAAGTGGTGTGGCAGAGAGTGGTCAGGGCCTTGTGTTCTTAATATTCTCTGTGAGAAAATAGAGCTTCAGGATTATGGTAAGGCGCTTTTCCCCAACACAACACATGGGGTGTGAGGAGAGCTGAGTTCTGGTAGACAAACATGCAGAAGTAAGATGGAACGACTGGATAAATAACACATCAAAGGCTGACAAATGTTTAAAACTTATTTTTTCACACCAAGTAGAAAGATACCGAGCATTTGGAAACTTGTCATTCTAAATGGTATTTTCCATCGTCAGCTCCACACAGAGATAGAGTCTATAGCAGAGTTTAGAAATATCTCATTCCTGAACACTAAACGTTTAGATGATGATGGCCTTTTCCCTGACCTTCTGGTTTATGTCTCCATTGGTATTCTCTTCTGTAGATCTACTAGGAGAGTAAGATAAATATATACTCCTTTAAATATTTGAGATACTTGTCAGGCTCTTACCATGGCCTCAAAGTACCTCAGAGTTGGGCAATTTATCATGTTCTTTTGTCCCGAGGAAACAGTTCCAACCCCTCTAACATGCCTCAGCTTCTACTAACCATTCACAAGGTCTCATCTTAACCACCCCAAAGAGATGCTGCTTTGGAATACCAATTGATTTCATGAGAGAAATTCTTTTCAGATTTCTTCTTCTTTTTAATTATGCATACCTGTGCTGAGCACGCACACCTGTGTGAGGGTATCAGCTTCCTGGGAGATGGAGATATGGGAGGATGAGAACTGCCCAGTGTGTGCCCTGACAACTGAACTCACTCAGGTCTTCTGTGAGAACAGGAAGCATACACAGCTGAGGTGTCTCTTCAGCCCCCATAAAAGAAGTTCCAATGACAACATGTTCTCCTCATAGATGACATAGGTTCTGAGAACTGGAGACAACACAGAAGTCATATGTATTTCATTCTGGGGAGGTCTTGGAAAGAGACTTTTTTCCCTCTAAGTGAGAAAATGACTTTATTTAGTTGTTTGTTTATCTTTTTAGAGACAGGCTCCTCCCACATAGACTAGACTGCCCTTGAGCTCGGGTTTTCCTGCCTCTGCCTCTTGTGCATTGGAATTACATATCTCTGCCATCATAGCTGTCAAGAAAATGTACCTACTGAGTCATACAACCAAATCATTTGTGAAGATGTAGCATCTTCTCCAATACTGCTCATCAATATGGCAAGGATTAAAGCCATGGCTTTGGCGGCTGGATCCATTCCATTCCTTAGCTTTTTGAGAGTCTAGCCTCATGGTGGAGGTACTGGCTGGAGCTATGTTTATTGCTACAACTCTATGGAGTTTCAAGGTCCCTGCCACTACAAAGAAGCATGCTGTCAGCCATTCATAAACACCATTTAAGTGTTTTGTGGCAGGGCTTCTTAAAAGAGCTGCAAGGTGTTTGCAGCTAAAGCTGAGTCAGGAAGCTTCTCTTAAATGAGACAAACTTGCCTCTAGCAAACAGAGCCCACCTGAGAAAATGCTGCTATCAAGAAGCCATATTTAACTCTGTTCTTTTATTTCTAGAATTACTTCCCATGCTCCCTCTGCTCTTAAGTATATTCAGTTGTCCACATTGATGCTACTTTGTTGACAGACCTTTGATCAGCAAGGCATTCTCATCTTGCTTCCTGTGTCTGGATGATGACTGCAGACTGAAGCTTTTCTCTTCCCAGAATTCTCCTGCTCTCTTTGCTCTGACTATACTTCCTGCCTGACTACTGGCCAATCAACATTTTATTAAAGCAATACAATTGACAGATCTTTACAGGGTACCAGATTATTGTCCTACAGCACTAAATTGCCTTTGAATGGCTGGATCATCATCAACCAACCCTTAGCCCTTTAGTGCTGAGATTGGGTCACCAAGGATGATTGTACATATTGATTCCCTTACTGAAGGCTCTGGGTCAGTTAATGTTAGAATACGTACCCGAGTCTTTAGGCTTAATCCCCTGATTTGAATCAGGCCATGATTCCCTGCAGAACATCCTGTTAGGACAGAGAATGAAGAAGCAGTCTGTAGGGCTGGAGAGATGGCTTGATGGTTAAGAACATGTGTTGCTCTTACAGAGGATGCAAGGTCAATTCCGATAACCCCATTGGGGGATTTACAGTCTCTGTAACTCCATCATCCATCCTGTGCTTCTGGTTTCTGAGGTCATTTTCACTCAGGTGCACAGGTGCACACTCATACACATAGCACCAAATAAAGGAGGGGACAGCAGCAGTCTATGCTGTGGTAACTCTCAATTTATAGTGTCTGACTACTTCAAGCTCCTGTCATCTACACTATGTTGAATTAAATCACATGATGTGAAGCCTCCTACCATCCCATAGAAGGTTATAAAAAGTCACACTTACCCTTTGTTTTGGGAGTTGGTCTGACACTCCTCAGGGAGACTGCTTGGTGACTTTCAGTCTGGAGATAAAGGTCACTCTCTGAAAAGGCTCCTCTACATCCCCTTGGGTGGGGGGCGCTATCTCCAGTACTAAGAGCCTAAGGACCGCCGTAACGAAATAAGGAGCGAAGTCAATCAAGAACTCCACATACCATCCCTCCACTCTCCCTCCTTCCCTCCCTCCCTCCCTCTCTCCTTCCTTCCCTCCCTTCCTCCCTCCCTCTCTCCTTTCTTCCCTATTTCTCTTTTATTCTCACTTTTTAAAATTTGAAAATAGATGTTTTCAGAACAAACTTACCTTATAATTAGAGGTTCCCCCTTCCCCAGCACCTCCTAGATTCCCTCACTCCTCACCCACCCACCCAAACCCTCTCTTCACAATACAAACAGCCATCAATGAAGGTTGTCTCTATGGCTCTTTCTGGGAAGGGCCTCTTTTTCCCTTTAAGTCCCAGTGGGTGTTTAGATAAGTCTCTATCTATTGTGTTGTTTCTGCTTAATGCTCTCCATCCATCCACCTTGAGGCGGACCATGGCCTTGAGTCACTTTCATTATAATAAACTTCAATCCTGAAGGGAGTGTGTGTCCGCTTTCCCTTTCAGACTGACCACTGTGGCCTTCCTGTCATTTTCCTTTTAACACTCTCTTGTTGTTAAATAAGACTCCTTTGGCCCTAATCTGGTTTGAGTGATCAATCAAACGATCACTTTACCCCGAGGAAAGTCCCACTCTGCACAAGTAGCTTTGCTTCTAAAACTCAGAGCTTCTTAAAGGGATGTTCTGGTGTGAAGGAAAATTTGTTACAAAGTGACATTTGCCTCAGGACTGAGGATATGGCAGGCCTTGCCCTGTGATTCCCACTACAGCAGAACCTGCTACTGCCAGGGGTGGGGTGGAGTGAATGGGTGGGAGGATGGCGGTGGGAGGGGTGGGGGCGGTGGGAGATATGGGGGTGGGTGAGCAGCATTTGAGGTCTGAAGGCTCCTTTTGGCCAATAATGGACATTCCAGTTTCTATAATCACACGAGCCAGTTGCTGCAAACAAACCTCTGTGTCTGTATTTACTCATCTGTGTATGCTGAGGGGGTGGTAAAGAAACAGCCAAAATGGCAGATCCATTATGGGGAACATTTTTTTATTGTGATAAGAGAGCGAACATATCCAGAGGCATCTGGAAGAGTCCAGAGCAGGGAGAAAAAGTAGACTGGGAATGACCAGGGCTAGGGAAGCAAGACATTGAGAGAGAATAGTGGAGACAGCAAGAGATAGAGCAGTGGTTCTCAACCTGTGGGTCTCCACCCCTTTCAACGCATCGCCTAAGACCATCAGAACACACAGATATTTACATCATGATTCATAATGGTAGCGATTTTAAATTACAGTTATGAAGCAGCAACAAAAATAATCTTATGGTTGGGGATCACCACAACATGAAGAACTGTATTAAAGGACTGTAGGGCCCGGGTCTACCCTTGTTCTTGGGGTTCATCTTGAGGACAGTTTCTGATCAGCTAACTAGAACATTCTGTTTGTTCCTGTGCTCCCTCTGCCCCGCCTGGTGATTAGCTGTAGGGCATTGTTGACTCCATCTTTGGTGTGGTAATTTCCCACCTGCCTGGGCGGATACCCTTGTGCAGCAGCGAGGTATAAAAGGATTTCCCCAAAGTTGAATAAATGGCATTCAGCTGATTTCCTTTCGCATGACCCAGGTCTCTTGTGTGTTCTTTCAACATCCAGGCCCTTGCCCAACTCGCGTACGGTACAGTGGCATGCGAACTGTACCGAGGGGGTAACACAGAATCGGGTGTTACAAAGGATCACAGCATTAGGAAGGCTGAGAACCACTGAGACAGAGAATAGCAAGAGTAGCAGGGTGCAGGGGGTATAAAGAGCCCTGGGATGTGAGGTATTAAGGGCCAGGAGGTTAGTGTGGGAGCCTAGAAATGTATAACAGGTATTTGAGAATAGAGACTGAGGGAGCCTGGGGGCTAGCATGAACTTTGATATGCAATGCTCAGGTCCTTGTGGTTGGTGCCTCAAGTCCTTTCTGCCTGACAAAGGCAAGGGGAATGACTCTTTTGGGAGAGGAAACCCATTTCACAGGTTCCTGAGAAATGCTGAATCTTTTACCTAACAGTTAGAAATCGTTCTATAGTCCATCTTGGGCTCATTTCTGGTTACATGGGCACCTGAGACCAACATCCTGTTGGTCCTGCTCCTCTGAGAATTTCAGCACAGGAGCCAGAACCCTGCCTTCCTCTCACATTCTTCAGTGAGTCTGACTGCCTTGCAGGTCAGGTGACATCATTTATTGTCCAAAATGAGTTATCCCTGAGAAAGAGGAAACTATCAGTGATTTTCTGGACAAACAGGTGAAAGGTAGATTTGTCCTAGACAACTGGCATATGGGGATAATTCAACAATAGTGATGGAGGAGAGTCATCTGTCTATGTGTTACTTTCATTGGTTAATAAAGAAACTGCCTTGGCCCTTTAATAGGACAGAAAATTAGGTAGGCAGAGTAGGCAGAACAGAATTCTGGGAGAGAGAAGGCAGACGCTTCAGGCAGTTGCCATGCTTCTCATCTCCAAGACAGATGCAGGTTAAGATCTCTCCTCGTAGTGCTACACAGATTGCTAAATATGGGTTAAAGGAAGATGTGAGAATTAGCCAATAAGAGGCTGAAACTAATAGGCCAGGCAGTGTTTAAATGAATACAGTTTCCATGTAATTATTTTGGGTAAAGCTAGCTGGGTGGCGGGACACAGCCCGCCGTTCCATCTACACAATAGGGCACCCAAACTGTAGGATAATGCTGCTCCACTCATGGTTTGAAGGGTTTGTGCAGGTTGTAACTCAGACTGCTGTGTTGCAGGGATGGACCAGAGGCATGTAGGATAGCTTTACTAATCAGCCCTCCTTCCACATCCCCCAAACCCCTGCCACGCGCTTCACAGAGAGGTCCTAGCACAGTGCAGACTCAGTTCTCCTAGTGGTGACCTGTAAGCACAAGACATCCACATCTCCTACAGTCATTGCCACAACTGAGGCTATTCTGATCTGTTGTGGTGGTTTGTGTTATGATTTCAGCCACACAGCATGGCTGGCACTTCCGGGTTCCCAGCCATGCATGTGCAGACAAGCCCTCAGGCAAAATACCTAGCCACCCTGGGATCCTAAAAGGCCCTACGTGACTTACATGCGGCATGGTTGCATCACCTACGTATGATGCAGCTACATATGCCCTTGAGTGCATGCGTGAGCTCCATCATCTGTGTATGATGTAGCTACATCAACGCCCTGTGCGCATTCACTAGGCAGCCTTTAAAAGCTGGACGGACCATCTTCAGCCCTCTCTTCCTGCACACCAACTTTACCCAGCCTGTATGTGTCTCCTGTAATCGGGTTTGTTGCATGTTTCATGCTTCCTTTTCACTTGCTACAGGTAATTCAATTTGAATGAAAATGGCCCCTATCAGTTCATACATTTTAATGTATGGTTCTAAGCTGGTGGACTGTTTAGGAAGGATTAGGAGGTGTGGCCTTGTGTTACTGGGGTGAAACAAGCCCCGTTTTGCTATCTTGTTCTCTGCCTGTTGCCTGTGGGGTAAGTTGTCTGCTGTTCCATCACTATGCCTACCTGCCTGTTGCCGTGTTCCCAACCATGACAGTCATGAACTCAACCTCTGAAAATGTAAGCAAGCCCCAGTTAAATGCTTCCTTTTGTGAGTTGTCTTGGTCATGGTGTTTCTTCACAGCAATAGAAAAGAAGCTGAGATACCCATCCTATTGCCCGTGATTGGTAGGCTGAAGGCAAGTTGAAGGAGGCAGCAGGCATGCCAGAGTGAAATCCTTGTTTTGGAACACACAGAACTGGGAGTATCGGGCATCCCCCTGTAGTGTTGGGTCCATGAGACACATAACTACTCAGTTGTGGAAAACTGGTGCCCAGTGCATTCACATCATGTTTCTCAGTGGAATAGGAACCCACAGGAAACAGAGCAGGATCATATTGGAAGATGCTGGGGAGTGTCCTGTGTAAAACAGTAGAGCAGTATATGATAGCCAGGATGTGGGGAGCAATGAAGTCCTCAGTGAATGAATATGTCTTATTGACATGAGCATGTCCATGCAAGGACCCATGGTCTTAGACTCATGAGAATAACAGGCATGGTAAGAGTAAGTGTTGTGAGTCCCCTTTTGGGATAACTTTTGTCACAATCCTTGCCACAGCGGGTTTGTATGTTCCAGGGTAGGAGTGTGAGGATTAGAAATATTAGGTAGGAGTCCAGCAGTGGTGGTGCAAGCCTTTAATCCCAGCACTTGGGAGGCAGAGGCAGGCAGATCTCTGAAGATGGATGCTAAAAAGAAATCCCACACTAGCTCAGAATTGAGTATAATAAAGGGTTATTTATTTAGGTGTAAACTCACAGATCACAATCCTCTGCTTGAACGGGGAACAGCAACTGAATCACACAGCTGTAGCCAGAAGAGAAGGCAACCACATCCTTTGCATCTGCATTTATAGTATAAGAGGTCACGCCCAAGTGGGCAGGTAACTTAAAAGTTACTGGCTGTAGGAATTCCTACAGCGGATCTCTGTGAGTTTGAGGCCAGCCTAGTCTACAAAAGCTAGTTCCAGGACAGGCTCCAAAAACTACAGAGAAACTCTGTCTCAAAAAACAAAAAACAAACAAACAAAAGAAGCAATGGTAGGTAGGAGAAAGAGAGATAAGAAAGAAACAGAGATGCAGGGTAGTAATGGGAGGATGACTTGGTGGATGCTGAATTTTGAGTTCTCCCACATTTATTTTTTATATACTTTTATATCCCAATACAAAATGGAGGAAGAAGGCAATAGACTGATTTAACATGACACAAAGGACAACCAGAACAATTAACTTACTTTAATACTTGAGACACCAAGCTATTAATTTTTGAGTAAAGTAGTCGATATTTCGGGCCGTGAACACATCCTAGATCAAGTATCATGTAGGCAGCCACTCCCTAAGTAAAACCTATTTTAAAAGAAGGAGCTGAAATATGCTTGAAATCACTAACCTTTGATCAGGGTGGAGCAGATCCATCTCTATGGGCCATTTTGATGTCTAAAACACCAAGTAACCTAGCTCAGGACTTGATGAGGTCCCCAGAATAAGGTTGCTGTTCAGGCCTCCCCCACCAACCTCATATCTATGGAATGGTAGGAATGGGAAATCGGATACTCCACCAATCCAATGGGAACTTTGTCTGAAGCATCTGTAAGTCCTCCTAACTATATTTTTGTAGCATGTAGGCATATAGCAGCCCTGGAGCCATGCAATACAAGGCAGGCAACAATAGTAGAATTCCAGGAGTGCAAATGGAGATGTTCCTAAAGTCATAGTGAGGTTGAAGGTTGAGATAGAGTTTCGGCCAAGACTGAGGTCCACTGTATGGAGACTCTGACCAATGGAGGAGGAGCAGAGACTGCCAGACATGGTATAGGAAGCCCTGGAGGAACACTGCACTCTCTGCATGGGTAAAGGATACTTCCTGCTTATGTTGAAATGTTTACTTTAAAATCTATGCAGATGTTGATACCAGGAGGGTGTTCTGTGTTATAGACAACATGCTGTTTTATTTGTGGTGGTCATACCTAAGATCTCCTCACTGGGCCTCAAACCATATAGAGAATGAGTCCTGGTTGCTTGTTATCACTAAGGACGCTGTAGTCCCTGATTCACTAAGAGGAGAAAGGACAAAAAAGTAGAAAGCAGGTCACATTTCACTGCATGGCCTGCAGCACCTTCGACAGATGATGTGTTCTGTAACAGGGTGGTGTACACAGAACTGAAGATGTGGTTTTTTTCTCAAGCCCTTTGGGGGTGATTAATACATGGAGTTGGGATACTGTTGAGTCTGTGTGGATCTCTGTTCATAGAGAGGGCCCTGAGCATTTTTTTTTTTTGAGTTATATGTTGATAGAATTGGGCCAATTAGAATGCTGACTGGTTAGATAAAATCATAGATTCAGTCAGATAACCAGGAGCATAGTGTGGGGGAGGGGATGATCGGTGTGAACTCCTATTCTCAAAGGACAGGCTCTGACCCAGACTTCTCCAAGAGTGCTACACACTGAGCCTTGGATATCCGCTAAGTTAAGCATTTCCCCAGGCAGAACAGGAATCTGGGCAGTCAGAAACCCTTTCCACTGATGTATCCCTTTCTGTTGAGCAAGCTGATGGAAGGACAATTGGCTGTCTAACAACCAGGGAGACATGAATGGATCCAATGTGGGCTCTCTTGGCAAAGGAGACAAGGAGGCTGAGGCTCTGCTGTAGGTGGCGACTCTTAAGGAATACTACCTGGTACTTTGCAAGGGTCAGGTGTGAACTGTGAGATCACTGACTGCACCCATGTCAGTGTGTGGTCCAACCCAGCATCCATGGCGACAGAGAGTGGTCCAACCCAAATCCCAGGAGGAGCTGCTTCCAGATCAAGAAAACTCATCTGTCGACTGCGACAGTCTAGAACTGCTCTAAGGTCTGGGAGCCTGTGGTTCTGGACTATTAACTTCACTGATGTCACCAGATCTTTCCCTAATGTGTTCATCAAGTTATAAGAATGTGTTGTCTTGGAAGTAGGTGGTGACATAGCACTTTTCTGGGAGTTCCACACCAGAGACCTGTCAGAGAAGTCAAGCACAGATCCAGATGAGATCAATGGCTCTCCGCGGAAGACAGTATCTTCCTGACAGAACAGCAAGGTTATCTCTCTGACCATGACTAACTGCCATGACCTTGCAGTCAGAGACACTGAACACACTTGAGAGGCAGTGAAGATTTTGGTCTCGAGAAGATCTGCATTCCTCTCTTCAGCTCCCCACTACTCTCAGTTAGGGTTACTATGGCTGTGAAAAAATGCCATGACTAAAAAGCAACCTGGGGAGGAAAGGGTTGATTTCACTCACAGTTCCATATAATAGTTCATCATCAAAAGCAGTGAGGGCAGGAAACTAGAGGCAGGAGCTGATGCAGAGCTCAGAGAGAGGCCACGCTTCTAGCCTTGCTCCCATGGCTTGCTCAGTCCTATTTCCTATAGAACCCAGGACCACCAGGGATGACCAACCTGCAATGGACAGGGCCCTCCCTCATCAGTCACTAATTAAGAAAATGCCCTACAGGCTTGCTTGATGTAGGCATTGTCTTTATTGAGGTTCCCTCCTCTTAGATGACTTTAGCTTGTATCACATTGTCATAAAGCTTTGGCGCATACCACTCTCCTCTGGTTCAGAAAGGCCAGTGTTGTCCCATGTGTTGCTGCTGCCACTGGCCTAGCTATTGTCCGTATTGTTAGACTCTGCACAGAGTCAAAACTCCCATTCTCCCAGCACAAACCCTCTCCGAGCCCCATTAGAGCCAGCTTTGCTTCTACCTGGGCCTCTTCTGCCACTTTCTGCGTCTCTTCCAAAAGGAAGGGCTTCCACACTTAGTGCCACATAATCTACTTTCTGACCCTAAAATGCTTATCAAAGGCTGGCCCCTCCCTCCATCTTGGTGACTCTCTATGTTGCCAAATATAGTCTCTGTCTCACTCTGTTTCATTAGCTTCCTATATTAGATTCTGTCTGGCCACCATCTCTGCCCCATTCCTCTCTTCTGATCATCTCCCAGGCAGTCACGTCTTGTCTGCTTCTGCAGACTGATGGCTGTACTCATGCACAACATAACACACTCATCCTCATGTGTGCCTGTGATATTGATTATTTCACCTTCTCTTCAGAGTCAGACTCTCCATGGCCTGAAATCATCTGTTCAAGCCAACTTTGTTGTTCAGTGGCTGTGACCCTGCTCAGGGTCTGACTTTGATTTTGAGTTGCTCTTAGTTTCCCTGGACAGAGATAGAACCAGATGATCATGAATTAGCATATACAAATAGCTGTATTTACATGGTATGATATATAGACTCTGCTTCACACTTGCTAGCTCAATCTCTTTAGTGTGTAATAGTGTTCCTTTGTCTGGGTGTTTATTTATTCATTCATTAACTGAATGAACACTTGATTACATCCAAGTTTTGGTAATTACAAGTAAAGCTGCTACAAACATTCACACGTATGCTCTTGTGCAGACAAATTTTCAGTTTATTTAGGGGAACTACCAAGATGTGGAATTGATGAGTTAAATGGCAAGAATGCTTCATTTTAGAGGGAACTGGGAAGAGTCTTCCAAAGTAGCTATACCATTTGTATCTCTACCAGCAAAGAATGAGACACCTTTGTGTTCCACGTTCCTATCATGATTTGGTAATTTGGCCGGTCATAATTTTGGCCTTTCTGGGAGGTGGATGTGTAATAATAGCTCATTGGTACTTCAATTTGCAGCCCCATGAGAGCATAGGCTGCTGTATGTGTTTACTAGACATTTGCCCCTTTCAGGTGAGGTGTCTCTTAAGTGTTGGCAGATGTTTCTTTCCTGCCTGCCAGTTCCCAAATAATCACACTGAGGCTTATATTAATTAAAAATGCTTGGCTCGTGGCTCAGGCTTTTTACTAACTAGCTCTTACAACTTAAATTAACCCATTTCTATTAATTGATATGCTGCCCTGAGGCTTGTGGCGTTTACCTTTCCAGGCATGTCTTGCTTCCTCTGTATCTGGCTGGCAACTTCTCTGACTCTGCCCTTCTTCATCTCAGCATTCTAGTTTAGCTGTCTTGCCTATACTTCCTGCCTGGCTACCAATCAATCAGGTTTTTATTAAACCAGTCTGAATGACAAACCTTCACAGTGTACAACAACAGTTAAGGTCACACACACACACACACACACACGAATTTTAGGTGTTCTTTGTGTGAGTCTTAATGCCAATCCCTTTTATAACATTACTGCTGTGTTATTAATCTTGTGTTCTGGGTTGCATCTCACTACAACTGATTATGATTATGGCTGAGTAATCACAAACTTCATTTTGTCTGCTGTGATATAAAGGGGGGCAAAGCCAAGCTAACTAAATTTGAACATTTTTTTGTAGAGGGGAGTGTGGGTGTAGAAAATGGAAAATGAGACAAGTTAGCCTTTTAAAAATGTCATTTTAAAACCATGTTAAAATTGTTTCTCTAATGACGCAAATCACATGGCCTTTTTCTGCAACTTGGAAATCCAGTCTTCTGTCCTGATTTAGATTGTGGCTGCTTCGGTTCTAACAAATGTAGCCTTAAGACACTTTAACAAAGAGATTTTTTTTTAACCAAATAGATTTTTGATCAACTTGCAAAGTAGTTTGCCCGAGTTTAAGTAGGCCATCCTTTCTTTCCCATTTCAACAGAAACAGGCTTTATTAAAAGCTGAAACAAACCAAATGAAGGATGTGACTTGAAAAAGGTGAGTCTGGGATGTTATCAAGTTAGTTGTAAAATTCTTTTTTTCTTTTAGGTTTATTTATTTGTATATTTTATGTACGTGAGTTCTCTATTTTCATATATGCCTGTATGACAGAAGAGGGCATCAAATCCCATTATAGATGGTTGTTAGCCAACATACAGGTGTAAGAACAACTAGTGCTCTTAACCACTGAGCTATCCTGGTGTAGGAGGTCCTTCTGTCTATGTGTTGCTTTCATTGGTTAATTAAAGGAACTGCCTTGGCCTGTTGATAGGGCAGAATTTAGGTAGGTGGAGAAGATGGAACTGAATGCTGGGAGAAAGAAAGGTGGAGTCTGGAGATGCTATGGAGCAACTGCCAGAGTCAGACATGCCGGAACTTTGCTGGTAGGTCATGACCTCATGGTGATATACAGATTAATAGAAGTGGGTTAAATTAATATGTAAGAGTTAGCCAATAAGAATTTAGAGTTAATGGGTCAAGCAGTGTTTTAATTAATACAATTTTCTGTGTGGTTATTTTGGGGATAAGCTAGCCAGGCAGCCGCGATGAACAAGTAGGCCCTCTTCCTACACCATCCCTTCAGCCCCTAGTTATACAATTCTTAAAAGTCTCAAAATGGTAAAAGTCTCCCATGCTTGGGTTGTCACTCTGATGGTTAATCCATGGTGACCCCTCTTTCTCTGAGCATGTGGGCCTATAGTACAATCTGACAACCACCATTTAATGATTTATTTTGGAAGAATTCCATTGCCTTATGCTGTTATTTAACTTTTTTCTTCCTCTTTCATCTCCACAGCTGGGAAATGCGTGTATCTGGCTCTGCAGAGATGCAGAACCAATAGAACATAATATATAGATGGTGATTTGTTTTGAGGGATTGGCTCATGGGCTTCTGGAACTGGCAAGCCCTAAATTTGTGTGGCTGGCAATTCACTTGATGTAGCTAGCTTGAGTTGAAATCTACAAGGAAAGCCAGGGTACTGGAGACTCAGGCAGGATCCCTGTGTTGTAGTCTGGAGGCAGAATTTCTTCCTGTTCAGATTTGTCTTTTTGCTGATACTTTTCAGTAGACTGCATGAGGATCACCCACATTAAAGTCATCTGCTTTGCATGAAGTCAGATGATTATGCTAACAACTTTGAATAATATGCCTTCCATAACATCTAGTGTCTGATGAAAAATGGGACAGTAATGAGCCACATCAACATGTAAAGTTAACCACTGGAATTTGAAAACTGAAATAACCAAATCTATTGTGTGAATCTGGATGGAAAGGGATGTGGGGAAGAATTGGGAGGAGTGGGAGGAGGGGAAAATTGTAATCAGATTGTATGGGGAAAAATCTATCTTCAATAAAAGAAGAGAGGAGAGGACATGAAGCTGGGAGAGAGATTTGTTGAGGAGGCCTGTGGAGGTGTTGTAAGGAAGAGTGGTATGGTTGTATATTATCAAGATACATAATTTCACAACATAATTTTTAAAACGAAAAAGAGAGGCTGGAGAGATTTTTAAAAAGAAAAAGAAGCTGGAGAAAAAGATCACTAGCTGCTTGTGGTAGTTTGAATGGAATTGCCGTCCCCATAAACTCAGAGGGAGTGGCACTATTAGGAGGTGTGGCTTTATTGGAGTAGGTATAGCCTTGTTGGAGGAAGGGTTTCCCTTTGAGGGTGGGCTCAAGCCACACCCACTGTCTCAGACCACTTCCTATTGCCTGCACATCAAGATGTAAGGCTCTCTGTTCATTTTCTAGCACCACGTCTGACTGCTCGCCACTATGTTCCATTACAATGATGATGATTGAACCTCTGATGTGTAAACCATCACCTCAATTAAATGTTTTCCTTTGTAAGAGTTACTGTGGTCAAGGTGTCTTCACAGCAATAGAAACTGTAACTAAGACGCTGCTTTTCTAGATGACATGGAATTAAGTTTCATTAACTTCTGGAGTCTTATAAGTTTCAGTAGTTTCCTGAGTCTGAGGAGCTTCTTTGCCCCCTCTAGGAGGGAGTGTGTCTGTTTAAAGGAAGAACCTATTCCCTTTCTGTTGCTCTGATGAAACCCTCTGAGCAAAGATAACTTGAAAAGGAAGGCATTCATCTGGCTTCCACGTCACAGCCCTTCACCCAGAGATATCAAGGCAGGAATTCAGGGCAAGAGCCTGAAGCAGAAATATGGAGGACACTGTGACTTGCTCCCTGGTTCATTTACTCACGCACGCTTGTCTAGCTTTCCTATTGACCTCAGGACCACCTGCCTAGGAGTGCCACTGCCAACTGGGTCCTCCTCTATCAATTAACAACCTGTCCTGGAACTCTCACTGTAGACCAGGCTAGCCTCGAACTACAGAGAAAAGCCTGCTTCTTCCTCCCAATAATTAAAGCCTCTGCCTCTGCTGGGATTAAAAGTGTTCACCACCACTGACTGGCTCAGAAGGTTGTTTTTTTTTTTTAACAAGCTGATCTGCTTTGTGGACTTGGCAGATCTCTCCATTGATGCTATTATCCGAATTAACTTTGCCCAGATATTTTAATGTAGCTGGTTACCAAATTCAACCTAACAGATTCTATTACAGCTCTTAGATGCTGTAATTAAAAAAAAAGCCGTAATTTTGTTTGCTGCATATAGCCTTTTTCTTCTAAAGTGACTTCCCATAAAAACCCCAAGGAGATGGACCATCCTAGCCATGTGGCTGGTGAATAACAGAGTTAGTGTTTGCAACTGCCCTGTCTCTTAGCTGTATTGTTTGTAGATTTCTATAAGGAAGTCAGTCTTTTGGCAATATTTCAAGGAAATATGAGGGATTGAGACTGGTTTTCAAAATAGAAATGGGTGTCTTGTTATTTTTCTTGGGTAGAAATGAAGCTGTATAGAGATTTCAGTGATAAGTTATCAAGTTAAATACCTAGGGACATCTGTAATCAAAGGTTTATTGAGGAGAAGGCTTTGGTTGACTGTGTGGTCACTACCATATAAACAGTATGAAAAATAATAAAAATCGGTAGGTGGACACTTCTGATAACCCTGAATGGCTTAAACAGGGAATCTTAAGTCTGACGTCTCTAACTTCTCACTTTAAGCCATGGACTGAAATTAAGGGATGTCCTATAACTCTGAGGAAAGAATTTATTTTCTCCTAGCCAAAGACTTCAATAGCCAAAACTCAAACTGAGTTTGTACCAAAGTACAACTGAATAACTCCATCACAACCTATGTCGCCACCAAGGAAATGCAGGCATTGATCAGAAGAGAGTGGGCTCCATGGTTGTAGGACAGCTTTGGGAAGACTCCGGTATCTGAACAACTCTCAAAGCCCATGTGAAGTCTTGCTTCCCAAAGACGACAATCTTCCTCTCGCAGACCTGACTAGACAGTTCTTTTCTTTCTTGAAGACTCTTGATATCTCACCTGAAGTCATTTCGAAAGAAGAAATTTGTTTTCTACTTGACTAAAACTTCCTTTATTTAGGGAATAACTAGAGCTAATCCTAACCTGCCCTGGGGATAGAGCATGAGATCGCAGCATAGTTGAGACAGTGTCCAGTCGTAAGAATGATCAGACTTCACTGAGGTTTTAGAAAAGAGCAATGTTGGTGGGTGACTGGGGATGATTTTGTACTTTACCAGTAGGGAAAAACATAGCTATGCATCTGGCTGACTTTTAAAATTTGATCGTTTTCCAGAAATTTTACATTCAGAGCAATCCTGAGCAGCTGCAAGTTTCCAAAATTTGTTTGGCTGGCCAACCAAATCTGATGTCAACACTGGCTCACACGATTGAGCCAGATATAATCACTTCTTAACATTAGACTACAGGAGTGTATTTACACTTCAAGCAACAGGGAATAGAAAGCAGTTTGCTGTGTCTTGTTCAGTTACATCCCAAGTATGTGCCCAAAGTAGTCTCAAATCCTCGTCACCCAGATCTTCGGCCAGAGGTTGGCAAAGGAAGTACTATTTCCAGAGAGAGCTGTTTTCTGGGGAATTGGGAATCTGAAAGGTGACCCCACAATCAAAGTGAGTAACCCAATTCCAGGACTGATGGTAACATCCAGGAGTGGCAGAGGCAGGATTTTCTGCTAAATTATCACAAAAACTAGACATTTTCCCCAGAATTTTTAGCATGATAATATAAGTGGTTTGACCCAAAGAGATTTTTTTTTTCAATAGAGATGATTGTTGCTATTATTCTTTGGGACCAAAATGTCCAAATTTCACAGCTGCAGCAACTAAAGGGAATTATTCCTGATAATATGTATGATTATTTTTTTTCTGGATCATGTTCTTTAGCTCCAAGATAGGAACTGTTCTGGCTTGGTTACAGAAATCAGTGCAGCGTATTGGGTGATACACTGCTGTGTGGCCATTTCTAGTTCATCGTGCTCCAGGGCTAGCAGGACAAAGAGAGATGACTATGCCCCAGAATTGAGAAACAGGCTTGACTTCAGTCAGTGACATCAGGATCTCAGCCCCCTCGGTTAATTAGTTTTGGACAACCCCACCATGCTTTGCCAATGCCCTAAAGGAACCATTGAATGCAAAAAAGAGATGAAAGGGGAAAAAACAGCAATAGTTTTATGTTTATTTACAAAACTGAGTATTATAGCTTCCATCTCATTCAATCTTTATAAAGACACATAATTTTTTTAACTGGTGTTTCTTCTTGCTCCCCCCCCCCACTGTATAGGATATATTATTTGTGGCTATGTTTTATAGTTAGGCCATGTATCTCAGATATGGAGAAAAGTGTCCATCACTAAGAGATCCTTATTAAGACCTGGGATAAAATCACTACTTAATTATTTCTTTTTGAGGAGCGTGTTCTTAGGTATGAAAGGGATAGCCAGCTACTGTTAGAAACAATAGTCCTGGAGCAGAAAGGTGGACCGTAATGTACACCCAGTTTTTTTCCCCCACTGTTGAGTAGCTAATGCCTTTCTTGATCACACCTCATGGTACAGTTTGGATCTTAAACATCCCCCCAAATGCCCATGTGTTAAAGGGTCATTCTCATCCAGGCCTTTGAACTAATGTGGAGTTCTTGAGGAACTGAATCCCTTAGAAGGTGTCTAGATTCCTTTTCCTGCTATTATGTTAAAAAATACTCTGACAAACACGTTTATGGTGGGGGGTATTTAGGTCATAGTTCAAGGTTCACAGTAGGGAAGGCAATGCACCGGGAGTGGAAGCAGCTGGGCACACCACACAGTCAGAGGAGAGCAAGAGTGTATGCATGCCAGTACTCAGCTCACTTCCTCCACTCTTGTACCGCCCAGAATCCCCTGCTCAGGGAAGGAGGGGTCTACCCGCAGTTAAAATGGGTCTACCCACATCAGTAAACACAGGACAGTGCCCTACAGATGTGCTCAGAAGCCCATCTCTCAAAAATCAGAACTTAGACCCGGTTGACAGTCTTCAGTGAATCAGAATTTTAGACCCAGTTGACACTTGATATTATCCATGACTAGAGGTGAGACCTAGCAGAAGGATGCTAGTTTGCTGGAGGCATCTTCTTGGCGTGGGCATTGGAATCCTCCCTGGGTTTGTTTTCCATCCTCTATAAGGTGAACTATTGCTTTCACCCTACTTTCTTGCATATGCTAAATGGCCGTTGATGGAGACATAAAAACCATGAGCCAAGCACACTTTTCTTCTTTTAAGTACATTTTCTCAGGCATTACATCATAGGGGCAGGGTTTTGACGAAGACCTAGGCTTCTCTCTTGGATGCTCTTCCATTGTCTACGTTTAGAAAGAAATACCTTTCTGCTTGGGAAGATAAACAAGTCAGATTAGTCCTGATCTGGCAGTGCAGCACTAAAGAACTGTGTGACTTGGTCTCAGACTTATACATTTCTTTGGAACATTCCACCTTAGATGGGACATAAGAATCTGGCGATGGGATCAACTTTCCACCTCAGTGCACTGATGGTAGTGGCTTCTGTGTGTGTGTGGTGTGTGTGCGTGTATGGTGTGTGTGTGTGTGTGTGTGTGTGTGTGTGTGGTGTGTGCGTGTGTGGTGTGGGGTGTGTGTGTGTGGTATGTATATGTGTGGTGTGTGTGTGTGGTGTGTGCGTGTGTGATGTGGTGTGTGTTGGTGTGTGCGTGTGTGGTGTGGTGTGTGTGTGTGGTATGTATTGTAGTGTGTGTGGTGTGCGCGTGTGTGGTGTGGTGTGTGTGTGTGGTATGTATGTGTAGTGTGTGTGGTGTGCGTGTGTGTGTGTGTGTGTGTGTGTGTTGGTACTGTGATGTGATTTGAAATTCCTGCTTTCTAATGGGAGCCATTGTTCTCTTTGTGATTTCCCAAGCCCTGTAGTGAGGAGCTGCGGGCCAGCTTCCCTGTTTGCAATAGCCACATTTGACTATCTACCACTTCAACCAAAACTGTGCTTTGAATTTTAAAAATGGAAATTTCAGTTCTTAAGCTTAAAAAATATTAGTTGAAGGTAGCTGTCTGCCAAAGTTGGCATTTTTTTTTTAACTTTCTACTAAAAGGTCTTTCAAAACTATGGAGAACAGAGCTATCCAAGTGCAGTTAAATACTAATTTATATTCCCGGGGCTTTGTTCATATTTTCAAATTTCACATCTTCTTTCTAATCCAGCGTCTCCCTCATCAGAGAACCTGAAGAGAATCTCATGTGTCTATGTGATCACACCAGCACGGAAAGCCCTTACCAGGGGTGTTCAAAAAGGAAGCCAAGCACTCCCTTTCCATGCTGGAACCAGAGGATACGGCCAGATGGATCACTAGTGTAATTTCAAGTCTAGCACTCATTGCTTTGTCAGTTCAGACTGCTCAGCTCGCGAAATGGTGGGTTTCACATCTCCTGCTCCTATTCCAAATGTGTCCCGAAAAGAGCCCATAGCTATGATAGGACTTTATAAATACTTCCATACCCAAATATGTTGTACTAATGAGACCCAAAACACTGAGTTTTAATTTTATTTCTGCCATTCATTTCAAGTGCCTTTTACTTTCTAACCCATGCAGTGTCTCTCTTCATTGTTCTTTATTTTAGGGATTCTGCAGGCTCGTTTTTATGACAACACCACCCAAGCCAGAGTCATCAGAGAGAGAGTCTCAGTTGAGAAAATGCTTCTGTAAGATTGTGCTGTAGGCTGGCCTGTAGGGCATTTTCTTAATTAGTATTTGGTAGGGGAGGACCCAACCCATGTGGGTGGTGCCATCCTTGGCTGGCAGTCCTGAGTTTTAT
Organism: Arvicola amphibius; assembly: GCF_903992535.2. NCBI lineage: Eukaryota > Metazoa > Chordata > Mammalia > Rodentia > Cricetidae > Arvicola > Arvicola amphibius. The sequence continues at coordinate 33,451,099 of NC_052054.1, forward strand.
AAGGACTCAGGATGAGCAAATCATGGGGAGCAAGCCAGTAAGCAGCCCTTCTCCATGGCCTCTGCGTCATCTCCTACCTCCAAGTTCCTGTCCAGTTTGAGTTCCCGCCTTGGCTTCCCTCAATGAACAGTGTGTCAGGCAGGATAAGTAAGCCAAATAAACCCTTCCCTCCCCAAGTTTCTTTTGGTCATGGGGTTTCATTACAGCAATAGTCACCTTAACTAAGACAGGGACAAGCAAAAATCTTTTTTCCATCCCTGAGAATAAAGCAGCAGAATCACGTACTATTCAGAAGAGGATGACTTTCTTTGCTGAGCAGCTTGTTCTCCGAAAGGCTCAGTGGAAAGCCTGTGAGCAAACAGTGCTGACTTCTTGGTTTGCTTGCTATTTTCTTCTTTTCTCCCCATCTATTCTTGACCTTTTAAAAGCTTAAACCCTCTTCCTCTGTTTACTAGCTTCAACTAGATGGTGGTGGTGGGCTCCCTTTAGGACAGCACAATCAAATCTATGACATGTCTGGCTAGTCAGAGCGTCAAATAAAGGTCAACCTTTGGAGATCAGGTGCCCACCTGGAGGAATCTTCTTGTCATGACATTTGTGAAGCAGCATTGCCAAGGTTTTTCTTAAGGGGGTTCCTTTATGAGAGTAGTGGGCAAGGCTGGCCTGGGGGTTACGGACACTAATAGACACATGTGCACAGGATTAGAGACAAAGGAGGAAAGAAAGCACCATGGTGCTGGGGAGAACACGAGAAGGAATGATAAGAAATAAAGCAGGTACTTCTCAGAATCAGCAAGCAGGACAGAGATGGAAAATCAGCCTAAGCCGTCCCAGATCACCCCAGGTCACATTTTCTCCAATACTGGAGCAGCAAGGGCAATGTCAAGATTCCCGTGGTTGAAAGTCTTAAACTTGAAGGAGACATAGAGATCAGACTTAATGGTCAGGTGTGCTGCTCAAAATGACACCTGTCACTTCCTAAAAAGGACTTAGGAAAGAGCAGTATTGGCTTTGCTCATCTGCTTTTGCTTCTTGCTGATGAGTGTATCTGCAGTTTTGCTGCTGCTGCTGCTGCGGCTGCTGCTGTTGCCTCTCGTTCACTAACATCAAACCCTTTCAACATGACCTGAGACCAGCAGCCCTCCAGGAATCTTCCAGGCCTTCAGAACCAGATTGGAACTGCTACAATTTGCAGACTGAGCAACTACACAGTTCTCAGTCATTTTAGCATGCAGGTGCCAGTGCTGGACTGCTCCATCCTTATTGCGGAAGCAACTTAATGACTAATAAATCTTCTTTGTAATTTATATTCATTCTATCAGTTTTGTTCTTCGAGAGAACTCTAACAGTCTCCCTGGTTTACCCTCTGGCATGCATTATTTCCAGGTGAGTATGTTTTTATGACTCATAATTGCAACCAACTCTTACCGCTAGCCATCAACTATATTCATATTCCCCAAGAACACAGTTTGATATCACCAGACACTTACTATGTGGAAAAATAAGCTATCGAACCTACAAAACAAAGTTCTGAGTCTGTAGATGGAACTCTGGTCCTTTCACAAGATGACCAATTACCTGTCTTAGTTACTATGACAACTCCTTTATCACTCCTTTATTCAAAGAGACAAAATGAATAATTGAATCATCCCCTCTTATACACCGTGGTTCCCCACTCTTTCCTTTTGTAGACTTATTTAACATTGTGTGTGTGTGTGTGTGTGTGTGTGTGTATGTGTGTGTATGCACGTGAGTGTGGGTGCCTCCTGAGTCCAGAAGAGAGCGTCAGATCCCCTGGATCCTGAGTTACAAGCAGCTCTGAGCCTCCTGATGTGGTTGCTGGGAATAACATTGGGTAGATCCACTGGAGGAGCAGTGAGGACACTTAGCCACGGAGCAATCTTTCCATTTGTGCATATTGTATAGTTGCTTTATATTTTATTTGAAATGGAGAGTTATCAGAAAGTGCAAGCTGCCGTTATCTCTGTACTTAAATATCATCAGTACATTCATTGGTGAGTTCATGGTTAAGGGACCTTAATTTAGGGTTTACTTGGAAGATATAGGTCATTAGAGTAGGTTTTGGAAGGGTAAATCTTGATATCTTGTCTCCATCCCCTTTTCTCACTCCATTATCTTTCTGTCTGCCAACCAGGGATCAATTTTCTCTTAACCAAGTCCTTCTGTCAAAATGGTCTGCCTCATAACAGTTCAGAAATAGAGGAGTCATCCAACCATGGGGTGAAACCCCTTCCTGATCCACTGTGGTCCTGAGGGTAAGCCATGGAAACCCTCTCTTCCTCACATTGCTCCTCCACGTGGTGTTTAGCACACTGATCGAAAGCAAACTAGAGCAGTAAGCTTCTTAGATCTCTGAGTCGCTGCTTTTGATTACCGTACAAAGACTGGGCGTTTGCAGAGATGTTTTCCAAGTGGGCTTCTTGCTGCCTTCTTTTGTTTCCTGGCCAGATTAAAGAAATGTATTCTGTGTGTTTGCTATTATTTCATAGGTAATTCTTTTCTTTTTCTTTCAGTTTATATGAATTCTATTCAGTTGTTCTCAAATTTCATCATCCTGTTTTATTCTTTTTTCTGATTAACAATCTTCTTTTAATACAAAGCAATCAATTTATTTTAAATATTCTATTTTGTTCTAGAATTTCTATTTCCTCCTGATTCTTTTTCTCTTAACATCTTTTATAAAGTGTATATATAGTCTCTAACATTCTCCATCTGCTCCCCTATTCCATTAACCTTTTTCTCTGAATTCTTTAAGCAATTCATTTAATTGGTACAGTTGCTTGAAAGTCTCCTTCTATCAATCCCAACATCTGTGCCATCTGTTGGCCTGATTCTATTGACTGGCTATTTCTATTTAAAGATGTATTGTTATCATATATGCATGTTATGTGTGGGGGAGCACATGTGTCATGGCCATGTGTGGAAGTAGAGCACACCTTCCTGGAGCTGGTTCTCACCTTCCATCTTTATGTGGTCCCAGAATCGATCTCCCATAATCAGGCTTACACAGCAAGCACCTTTACCCACTGGGCCATGTCAGTGGCTCAGCGAATAAAAATAAATAATGTGAGTCTTGCCCATTCTTTTTTCTTGTAAGTCTGCCCAAAGCTTTCCCAGTTCTCGTCTCTTGGATCACCTCGCAGTGTCTTTACAGTTGCTCTTCATGTTTTATTCAGAACACACACAAGAGGGAGTAAGGCGCCACATCCTCACACAACACCAGGGATTCAACGACAAGGTGTTTTCCCATTACCGTGGAAGATAAGGTTTAAGATGCATATTCAAAGCTAGAAATCAGTATGTTATCACTCCAGAATTTGAAATCATTCAGAGAGAAACAAATCCATAATTACTTTAGAGAAACAAATATTATAAATATGGTTGTATGACCTGCAGGGGAAACTATGTTTTTGGTTATTGTATGTTGTTCTTTGTTTGAAATCCTTTAAGCCATCTACAGACATACCACCCTGAGTGTGCCCAATCTCATCTGAGATCCTTTAAGCCCATTGTGGTGGGATACACCTGCAGCTCCAGCTACTAGGAGTGGGAGGCAGGAGGATTGTGAGTTAAGGCCAATCTGAGCAACATATTCTTTATTTAAAAAGTTTTTATTGTTGTTGTTACATACTAGACACACGTGATCATTTGTTGCCCGGGCTCACAGTTCCGGAAAGCAGACAATCATGACGTCAGCTAGCATTGACTAGGCACTTTTCCTGGGCCAACTTCTGTTAGAAAAAATTCTGGATTAACTCATTTATTGTTTACAAAACAGTTTACTCAGAGGCAGCAGTTCCAGGGACCTAACTTGTTTAATTTTTGCAGTCAGGACTGGCTCTCTCTCAGGCATGGGACCATGGGTGGACCAGGGTGTTGGCTGTGGAGAGAAGTTTACCACTTTCCATGACTAATTATCTCAGTCCTGAACTGGCAAGTCATGCTTGCTGATGGTAATTCTGGATTGCTCTAACCAGGACCAGGCGTCTTTGAAGTTGACGAGAGCAGCGATAACCCAGTCTCTGAGGGGCTGATTCGCGAGCACATTAATAGACAGCTGACTTCCTTTGCCCATGGGGACAAGAGGCTGAGCTTTCTCCGAGCATCCCAGCTTCACGGCTGCAGGTTTCTGGTGCCTCCCCTGTGCTCCACTGGGATGGGCAATTTCACATGTGTCATCTTCCCCTGCTCAGGCAGCAGCTGAGGCAGCTTTTCCAATTATCTCCCGCTGAACAGAGCCAATTGACGGCCGACAGTTGTCAGTTAGGCAGAGCCTGCGTGCCTAATGAGAAGGCATGGCAAAGCGCAGCTGATTTCCGGTGGATGCATCTTTGTTACATCTCCGTCAGGCTTCTAGTTTAGTTGTGACAGAAGAGGCGGAAATGAACGGACTGTTCGATGGGTAGGGATAATTCCCACATGCAGAACTGCATACTTGCCGACACAATGACGTCATCCCGAGGGTGGGTGTCCCAACACTTTCACAGTTCTGCTTTCTGGTGGTTGACTCATGGTGGTCTTATTTCTTTTTATTTGTGCATTTCTGCATTTTTCTATATTCTAAAAATCAATGTAAATTACTTCTAGGCTATTACAATTATTTGAGATGGGATCCTGTATGTAGCTTAAATTGGCTTTGAATGGCTATGTAGTCAAGGGTGACACTGAACTCTTTCCATTTCCCTGTGCCAAGGGTTGGGATTATAGGCACGTGTCACCTGATGCTTGCCTGGCACTCAGAATTTCTGAAGATGCGATATTGGATAGGTGTGTTTCTCAGGACTCGCATTTCTATATGATCTCGAGATACAAAGTCTTATCAGTGAAAACTTTAACCCATCTCTAAAATATGAGGCAAAATTCACACAGGATCAGAATTACATGCTCTTCTGGAATCTGACCCGCTTTTCAGTTTTGAATAATATAGAGAAGGAGCTCTACGAGTTTCCACTGAAACAGTACACAGCTCACATCTGGCGAAATGTTAAAGAAAGGCGAAATGCGTGGAAGATTGAATGAGTGAGTGGATGGTTGAGAGAATAATGTATTTGGCTGGAAGTGTGCCAGTTTACAAGTTTCTAAACACCTAAAACAATTGTGGCAATATTGGTTACTGTACTGATAAGGACCAGACTGGACAGTTATGCTTGACTTTGTACTCATAGCCCATTAATTGGCTTCAGCTTCTCTCTGACTGCTCTGTAGGCCTGTTTTGTGGGCATGAGGACTCTAAACAGCTTTGCCATGGCATTCTGAGAACTTTTGGCTCAAACTAGAAAGACAATCTAGGATTCGAGGTAAGTCTCCACCTGGCTCGCTACGAGTTAAAGTCCACCATTGTATACAACATGTTGAACATGGCAATGAGTACTCCCGAGCCTCGTGGAGCTAAGAATTCCTCAGAAGAAGGGTGGGGATGTGTAGTTACCAAAATAAGGAGGAGGCAGGTTGGGTACCACAGGCAGCATCCTGGAGTCTAGAGGAGAGCATTATTGATTCCAAAAGTATGCAATTTCTTTAGGCAGGTGTCATGTAAGGCCTTAATCCCCATTACCTGAAAGTCACTCCATGAGCTGCAGGCGCTGATGGAGTTAGGAGCTGGCGTAAAGTGACTGGGTCAGGATCAGGGAAATGCCTGATGGAACTCGAAGAGGTGGCATTCAACAGAAATCCTTAAAAAGCCTGACTGGTGTGCTTGCTTTATTAACACCCCCCACAAACAAACAAACAAACAAACAGGGAAGCATCTCATCCATGAACTAAATTTGGGTCCATGTTGCTAACAGAAATTTTTATTTAAAAGTTTATGCCTTCCCTATGATTTTGGCATTCCAGCTTGCTGGTGGCTTGTGCTTCTCGAGGTAAGGTGAGCACATTTATTTTATATATGAAGAACTTCAGTTTTGTTTTTTTAAAAATACAATTAAATTGAATTTTAGCTAAGCAAATTCAGAAGTAAAAATATCATTTAACTAGGCATTTGGGGTTAGAAAAACGTTGACAATATATGTCTTAAGTTTTGCTCTTTACAAACTGTGTTGGTATAAGATCAGTCACAGAAAAGTATCCTACCATAGTAGGATGGAATCTAGGATCACATCCGACTTTGAATTCATGCTTCTGACTGGCTCTTTGCATTTGCCGAGGGACTTGTTGATATCTCCTCATAGTTTCCTCATAGTTCTTGTTTTGTCTTTTTTTTTTTTTTTTTTTTTTTAATCACAGGGACACACAGAGAGAAAATACAGCTGCCGCTCTCAATCTAGGCTGGGTGTGTCCCTTGCCACACAGCTGTAGTGACATCCTGAAGCTTCATTCATCTGTTGGGTAGCTCAAGAGTCCACTGTCTGTGCAAGCAGCAACAATTGATACTTTTACATTCCATTGTTGAGCTCCCCAGGAGATGCTCGTACTCAGGGAAATCAGGATCGAAGACGCCTTATAGCAGAGACAGGAAGAGGTCCCAACAGTAGGGGAAAGGAGAATCCCACCTTTACTCGATGCTCTGCTAGCACTTTTACTTTATAAAAACAAAAACAGAAAGCAAAACAAAAACCCGAACAGGTGGCAGTGGGACAACTGGTTATGTTGATGTAGGAACCGAATGCACCTAAGTAGACAAATAGGCCAACAATTCACCCAAACAAATGAAAACCATCCTTAAACCTCTCAGAAATCTCAAAGCTGGCGGACTGAATTTGAACCGCCCCTTTCGAGTTAATCGTGCAAGGAAATGGATGCCTCAGCGCGACAGAGCGTGGATTATTTACATCTGTATTTGATTTTTGATTTATTTATTCAGAAGATAGAGGCCAGCGTTTGCTTCTGCTTTGATTGTTTATGTTAGCTGAGAGTCCTCTGAGACCAGAGGCTCAGAAGAGGAAATGAATTGATGTGATGAACCCGTGCCTGTTCCTTCTCGTGTGTTGTCGGCTTTTCCAGGTTGTCGGTTTTGAAGAATGCAGAGCATATATAGACAGTTAACTATATCAAGACACGGCTAGAAACAGCCAGGGCAGGGGAAGCAGTTGGACACACTCCATCAGAGAGCTGGGACCTTGTTCCAGGAGGCGTTATGGTTTCAAGTTTATTCACCCACTGCTCTGAGTTTTACTTGTTTAATTTTACGTTCCAAGAACTGAAATGGAAACATGATCATGCTATACTAGCCACTTTATCGTCGTCCTTTGAAATTGCTGGCTGTTAAGGAAGCTATGCGGTACCAAAATGCAGAGGACCACCTGTGGACGACGTAACCATGAGGAAGGTAAATTTGCAGTTTGTACAAGAAAAAGGGTTAACGTGTCTTTTGCATCTGAACCTCTGTTTTCCAGGAAATAAATATGCATGCTTGATAAATATTCACAGGAGCCATCATGACCCTAGCCTGTGAGAAGCTTTTATAATATGTGAGTCTGAAATCTCTCCGACAAACTAAAAGGCTTCCAGGTTAGTTTCCAAGCATGCGCAGATGAACCTTGAATTTATTTCACCACAGGTTCACTGACCTTATCTGCGCCCCATCCGGGCCCCTCCGGGGAGGTAGAGATCAGCAGTGTTCCAGGTGTTCCCCACCCTGAACCCGGAGCCTAGGTGGAGGCAAAATGAAGGAAAAGAATCTTCTGGTCTTTGTGGAGTTTACACTGTCAAACCACAGAAGGGCTGGGGAAGTGGCTAGGTTGGTAGAATGCTTGCCTAGCCTGAAACTTCAGGTTGAAGCCCAGCACAGCGCAGCCAAGCCTTGGTGGCACAATCCTGTGATCCCAGCAGGAGAGGAGGGTTGGAGGTTAAGGTCATCCTTGGCTATACAGAGTCTGAGACTGGCTAGCTTGGACCACTTGATTCCCTCTCTAAACGAAGGAACAGAAATGAAACTGAGGAGGTTGAGCTTTTAAAGGAATGCTGGAGCTACTCACATCAATTAGGGGATTGGGGGAGTTTTTGCAAGGATCCATTTATAGCTTACAATTATTTTACGTTTCTTTTTACTATTATCATTTTTTTTTTGGTTTTTCATTTATATTCAAAAGGTTATAAATATTGATTTGGGGCCATGTTTAAAATTTTATGTTTAGAGTTGATTTTTTTTTGATTGCCTTGCTGCTTTTAAACATTAAAAATCATCAGCCAGGCTTCTGCTGCCTTAAATGGCGCTCTGACTCAGGTTCAGCCCCAGCATTCCATCACATACTGTGTGAATAATGCTGCCTCACCCCAGATCGAAGCAGGGAAAAATCTGCAGTTCCCTCAAAGGCTTGGAAATGAGCCCGTTGTCAGGCTGCCAAAGTAAATTAACAAGATTGAAATTTCTTCATAATATCTATCAGAAATTCAAATGACTGGTAATTAAAGCAGGCCTGGTGCTCTCATGGCACACGCAGCCTGATAAAACAGCCCTGGTGTGTCACCTCGCCGCTTCTGCGCGTTTTATTATATCTAGTTGAGCACCAGGTGGCTTATTCTGTAGAGTCTTACAGTCTATTAAATTCTAAACATGAAATAGCAGTGAAACACGATAAATATTTTATGGTATGGGTGAGAATATGAGCCTCAAGCTCTGTGCCCTTGGGCTTTGTAGAAATGGTATTTTCTATAAAATCATTGGATATCATTATAGAAAGTTATAAAGACACTGAGGGGAGAGGCTCGCCATATCGCCATAATTTATCATCTTGCGGAAGTCACCGCTAACATTTCTTTGTGTATGTTTATTGGGACTAGGTATTTTTGCTACTTGTTCTGAAATAGTTATCAGCCTCTTCCGTGTGAAACTATATAAATGACTGTAAACCACTGTCTTCTAATTACAGAAGTGACATTCGGAGAGTAGAGGAGATTAAGAAGAATCTAGAATCTCACCAAGCAATCACCTCTATTCAAACTTTGGCATTTTAAAACTATAACCTTTCCACTTTACGTAGTTGCGTGTGTTTGGAAGTCATAGTTTCAGCACACTGTGTAGAGCAATACTGTAAAATTTGTGGGGGCTTGTCCCAGACCCTGCATTTCCTCTTCAGAGTTTGGAAAGGTCTAGGATTCAGGTCACTAAAGATGAATTTTACAGCAACAGAAGATCTCTCCAGGCCTTTTGGCAATGACAAAGAATAGTTTCCACCTTCTCTCCAGGAGCCCATGTTGGTGTATACGCGTGAGAGAAGATAAAATGTGCGAGAAGAAACTTCTGGCTTAGGTACTTGGCAGTCTAGTTTTGTAAGAGCTTTAGACTGCCACCAGCGAGAGCTGGAATCCATTCCATCAAGTGGAATTTTAAATAAGTGTGCCATAGTGAGCATCAGCTGATCCCTGGAGTGTAGGATGGGGCTCTAGAAACAGACATTCTGAGTAGAGGGGACCCAGAAACAGAAGGCAAACAGCTAAAACAGCTAACCCTAGGAAGATTAGGTCATGGAGATTCTTGACAGTTCATATCCCTCTGTTTTTCTGTTGGAAAATTAAACTAAACAAGAGTCTTGTGTGTAGTTGGGCTTCTTCTCCCTTCTTTCTTCCCTATTTAAAAACAAAGAGTCATTTCTGTTTTTGTTTTGTTTGGTATATGGTCTCACTTTGTAGACCAAGTGAATTGTAAAAGGGAAGAAGGAAGGAAGGAAGGAAGGAAAGAAGAGAGGAAGGAAGGAAGGAAAAAAGGAAGGAAGGAAGAAAGGAAGAAAGGAAGGAAGGAAAGAAGAGAGGAAGGAAGGAAGGAAGGAAGGAAGGAAGGAAGGAAGAAAGGAAGTATATGACCACTCCTAGGTATGGTGGAGGAGAAAGTTTATTATAGACATGTGGGAGAACACAGCCAGAGGCAGGGACATCTGGCAGGGTCCAGAGTTGACATGACCCTGAGCTGGTCCATGTGGGAAGTGGGGGAAGGGAAGGGAGAGGAAGAGAGGGGAAACAGGTGCAGCAGCTAGGAGGGCAAAGGTCCAAAGAAGGATGGGCAACTAAAATGTCCAGATTTAATTAGGAAGAGCCTCTTGGGGAAGGGTAGCCAGCCCCTGGGACTGGAGAGTTCTGGGTAGAGGGTGGGATATGCCAATCGTATCCTGTAACAGGCAGGGACTGAGGGAGCTGGGAGAACCTGGCAGCCAAGTCCACTTTGATATGTGAGATAGGCACCTCAGTCATTTGTTCCAGTGTTTGAGACTTAACACTAAGTTGGCCTGAGACTCATTCTGTAGCCCAGGCTAGCCTTGAACTTTGAGAAACTTTCTGGTCCCAGCCTCCTGGTTCTTAGGCTTTTAAGTGTAAATTGCTATTCCTGGTTCCATTTTGTCTCATTTTCACAGGCTCCCTTACTGTTTTTTCTTCTTTAAAAAAATTTTAAAGATGATTTTCTTTTATTCTTTCAGGATTTTATACGTTGTATTTTAATCACATTCACTCTCTCCTCCAGCTCCTTTCAGATGCATCCCAATTCCATTCCCACCAGACTTCATTCAGAAATAAATAAAACAAACATGGATACCAATTAGCATTGGCTACATATTCTCAAGTGTGTGGCCATCCACCTAGGTGCTCTTTACCCAGCATACCCCCTCCTTTTGGGGGGTTAGTTTTGAGATAGAGTTTCACCATGCAGAAACTTCCTGGCTGTCCTAGAACTCACTCTGTAGACCAGGCTGGTGTCCAACTCATAGAGATCCTCCTTCCTGTTCCTCCCAAGTGCTGGGTTTAAAGGCATGCACTGGCACTGCCTGACTCCCCAGCACACCCTTAAAGAAAACTCCCTCTCCCTCCCCTGGTGTCTATCAGTTACTAAGGGCTCCTCAGCTAGAGGTGGACGCAGTGCACACCTCCCCTTCCGTGCTCACCTTTTGGGTGGTGTGAGCTTGCACAGGTCTTATGCATGGTGTCTCAACACTCTGAGTTCATCTGTGTGCCTGGACCCTCTTCGTTTTCAGCCTTAGTCTATTACCCATCAATTGAATTCCAATATGCTACTTACCTGCCTTTAGCTCCCAAAGGAATGTGTATGTAATGAGACAAAAAAAAAAAAAAACAAAACAAAACAAAAGACCCCAGAAAACAAGACTGAACATTTACAGCCTTAAAAAATCATAAATTTCGTAAGCAGAATCCAATGGATTGTTTTTATTGGCTATTGAGTTTCTGAGCGATCTGACTTTTCCTTTGCTGTCTGTTCGATGATGAGACCATGTAAGATCTGTCACAATTGCTCAGTGACTCAGAGCAGAAACAGTTACTCACATATACACGCTGCGTTTCGAGGCATTACACAATGACATAATTTTTCATTTGCTAAGGGCATGACTTGATGCTAAAGGTCACAACATAAAATACTTTTGCTTTATGGCAATTTCAGCTTGTAAAGGATGTTAAGCGTGGAAGAATCTTTAGCCCATACTTCACAGGATGAAAGACACTGATGGTAATTGTCCGTGGATCCTGGGCCCAATATTTCTCTCTACACTGCAGAGGACCATTGAGAGACTAGAGCCCAGCATAACAAGCATCTGCTTGCTGCCTTTGCTGGCAGTTGTGTTGGGTTCTAGTTGAGGTGTAGTGACTGTGACAGTAGCTATACTAGTTAGCTCCAGCCTTAAGTTCATTAAGAAAGTTTTCAGTTCTCTTTATAAAAAAAACTAATCTTTAAGTCTTACCATTGTTTTTTGACTTCTCAAAAGAATTTTAAAAGAGTTGTACTAAAGGTAGTGTGTGTGTGTGTGTGTGTGTGTGTGTGTGTGTTCATGCACACAGACTCATGCATAGTGTGCATGTAGAAGCTGACGGACAACCTTAGGTGTCATCCTTGGGAATGTCACCCACCTCCTTTGAGATAAGGTTCTGCATTGGCTTAGAGCTCACCAGTTAGGCAGGCAGTTTGGGTGGTGATCCCCAAGGATCCTTCCATCCCCACCACCCCAGTACCCGGATTACATATGCATGCCACACCTGCCTGGCTTTTTATGTGGACTTGGGATTAGACTCAAGGCCTACCACTTGCAAGGCAAGCTCAAGCACTTTGCTGACCTAGCCATCCCCGAGGCCTAAAAAAGAGTTTTCTGCAGCTGTTTAAAACACATTGCCGATACCTATTCTATACTCATAAGAATGAACAAGAACTGGCCATATGTGTACATTAGAATTTGATCAGTATTTATCCACATTATCCTTGGGAATGGTCAGCGTATTTAAACGGACTTTCCAAACAGCAGGATATACTTTTGTGTATTTTCCATCATATATGCATAATATTACTGTTTATTTACAGTCTAGATGTGTGTGTGTCCTTGCCACTTAATAAATAGGAGGAATATGGGTTAGAAGGACTCAGATGGCAACTTGCCACCACCCTCGGTTCTGCTGTCATAACCTCAAGGACTACGCCGATTCTTTTCTGCTTATGTGCACCTTCAAGGAACTGGAGAATAGAGTTGCAGAACATGTTTAGACATGTCGCTCCGAGAAGCTGTCTTGTGATTGTGTCTATAATCATGCTTACATTTGCTCAAGCCTCAGATAGTCTGTTTGATTTTGACTTCCCACAGGTGTTTCAGTGTGCATCTTCTCTTCTCTGACCATTACTTTTCTTTTTTCTTAATTTTATTTTTTTATTGTTTTTATTGAGCTCTATATTTTTCTCTGCTCTCCTCCCTTCCTCTCCTCTCTCCTCCTCCCCTCTCCCATAGTCCCCATGGTCCCAATTTACTCAGGAGATCTTGTCTTTTTCTACTTCCCATGTACATTAGATTCATGTAGGTCTCTCTTAGGGTCCCATTGTTGTCTAGGTTCTCTGGGATTGTGATTTGTAGGCTGGTTTTTCTTTGCTTTATGTTTAAAAGCCACTTATGAGTGAGTACATATGTCTTTCTGGGTCTGAGTTACCTCACTCAATATGATGTTTTCTAGATCCATCTATTTGCCTGCAAATTTCTATATGTCATTGTTTTTGTCTGTTGTGTAGTACTCTATCGTGTAAATGTACCATATTTTCCTTATTCATTCTTTGGTCAAGGGGCATTTAGGTTGTTTCCAGGTTCTGGCTGTGACAAACAATGCTGCTATGAACATAGTTGAGCACATGTCCTTGGGGTACAATTGTGTATCCTTTGGGTATATACCCAAAAGTGGTATTACTAGGTCTTAAGGAAGGTTGTTTCCTTAACTTTCTGAGAAATCCCCATACTGACACCCAAAGGCGCTGTACCAGCTTGCACTCCCACCAGCAATGCAGAAGTGTTCCCTTTACCCCACAACCTCTCCAGCATATGTAGTCATTAGTATTTTTGATCTTGACTGTTCTTACAGGTTCTAGCAACCCCAGATGTCATTCAGTGTTCATGGAGGTTGCTCAGTCGTCTCTGGGGCCACTCTACAATACCAGGGGTCATTGGGGCCTGCTCCCATGGAGGATGCTTGCTTGGGGCTACTTCCACTGAGATTGCTGTCTTGGGCCTGCTCCAGTGGAGGTCACCAGCTCAGGCCTGCTTTGGCAGAGGTTGCTGGTTTGAGCCTGCTCTGGTGGAGGTTGCTGGCTCAGGGCTGTTACCTCAGTTGTTGCTGATTCACGCCTGTCCTTCAGAGGTCTCTGACTTGGGCCTTCTCCCTCAGTGGTGGCTGTCTTATACCTGCTCCTGTGGAGGTCACTGCCTCAGGCAGAAGTCACTGGCTCAGGCCTGTTTCTGTAGATGTCCCTGGCCTGAGCCTGCTCCTGTGGAGGTCCCTGGCTTGGGCCTGTTCCCTCTGAGGACCTTTGCACCTGGACCTGCAGAAGAGGTCTTTGTCTTGGGCCTGCTCCCTCAGTATTCACTCCCATGACTGCAGGCTGCAACCACTAGGGAAGTGGGGATGAGAACAGCTTCTTTTCTTTTCTTTTTAAAAAGATTATCTATCTGTCTGTCTGTCTGTCTGTCTGTCTGTCTGTCTGTCTATCTAGATATCTATTTATTATATATACAGTGTTCTGCCTGCAGGCCAGAAGAGGGCACCATATCTTACTACAGATGGTTGTGAGCCACCATGTGGTTGCTGGGAATTGAACTCAGGACCTCTGGAGGAGCATCCAGTGCTCTTAACCTCTGAGCCATCTCTCCAGCCCCCTGACCATTACTTTCCATTATTGCTTAACTGCTGTGTATTTTCAAGTTCTGCTTTTTTTTCCTAAAAGGTTTCAGCTCCTTGAGATCAGAGATAGGATCTATAAACTTTTTTCTCATTGCCTCTCATTAGACATTCAGTGGACATGAGTTAAGCAACCTGAAAGCAAATCACTTCATATGAAAATATTTCTGCATGTCTGGGAATCAGGGTATTCAAACTCATTTTATTTTGTGGCTAAATGTGCATAAGTCAATAAGTTGTTTCACTTTAGGCCTCATTAACTTTCTTGATTTAGTAACATGTATCTGAAAAGTTTTTTTTTTCAAGACAGGGTTTCTCTGTAGCTTTAGAGCCTGTCCTGGAACTAGCTCTTGTAGACCAGGCTGGCCTCAGACTCACGGAGATCTGCCTGCCTCTGCTTCCTGAGTGCTGGGATTAAAGGTGTGTGCCACTACTACCTGGTTCTGAAAAGTTCTTAATGAAGAGAGAAAACACAGACTAGTGTCAATCAGGACATGAAAAAATATACTGTGATAGCAGTTCAACAAGTGGAAGAACATGTTAAGATATCAATTTCTAATTGGGTCCCTTCTTCTTCATTTCTTCCCCCAAGCATTTAAGGTTTTTTTTTTTTGTTGTTTTTGTTTTTTTTTTTTCCCTCACCACATTTATTCTTGTTTTTAGAAGAAAGTTTAAGAAACACTTTTTCAGAGCCCCCTTCTGTACATGTGCTCATTTTCCCTTTAAAGGAATTAAAATTAAAGGAATTTTCCCTTTAAAGTAAATAAAACGACAATGACAGCCCTAAGTGAAGTTGGATTGAGGTTAATTGCTGCTTTCCTGAAATGGGTAATATGTTGATATAATAAGTCGTTGGGTAAAGCATGCCATTAGGCAGATCTCTAGCTCCTTATCATTCTCCACTCAGTCTCATCCTGATCTCTTGTCTTGTGCACAAAGGTCCAATTTGCATGCTAGATGAATATAATGTGTTGTAATGAATCAATATCAGAGTTCAAAGAGACAGTAGCAATTCCCAGTTCACAAAATGCTACTGAACAATACATTTTACTGTTTGGTAACCACAATAAAAATATCTCAGAATGAAACTTTGTACATGAGTATATATTACTGCCGGGCCCCTCTTTCCTCTTTCTTTAAAAGGCTGTGTGATGGTTAGCTATCATTGTCGACTTGACACAAGCTGGAATCACCTGGAAGAGAGCCTAAATACTGCATTGCCTATATCAGACTGGTCCGCTGGTGTGTTTGTGGAAGACTGTCTTGATTGTTAATTAATGCAGCCCCCTGTGGGCACCACCATTCCCTAGACTGGGACCTGGACTGTATTGGAGTGATCTAGATGAGCAGGCAGCGTAAGAGCATTCACCAGTTTCTCTGTGCACTTGGTTGTGAATGTGATGTGACTAGCTCCTCGAGTTCCAGCCTTGTCTTCCCTGAGATGGTAGACTGTGCCCTGGAACTACAAGCTAAATACCCGCCTGCCGGCTCTGCCTCTCCCCTCCACCGCCAAGTACTTTTGGGTTAGGGTGTCTTTGCAGCAGCATTAGAAACAGAACTAAGGAAACTGGTTTAGACGCTTGAGAAACTGTGAAGTGATAAAGTTGAAAATGAAAACAACACATCCATATTGAGTACCTAACACCCGTCATGCTGGGCATTGGGAGGAGAGAGCTAAATGCGATCCCATTTCTCCTCACGAGAAGCTTCAGGGCAGACATGGGAATAATAACAAATGTTCCAATTGCTGTGACTGGCATTTGTCCAGTCTTTCCACACAGATACAAGGTCTTATTTATGGAAATTTCCTGTAGGTCTTCAGACATTCTCACGAGTGAGTGGTACATGCACAATGAACGTTACTCTGCTGTTGTGTTCTCGCTGGTTCTGTGCAGAGCTCCAGTTGTTGAATTCTGTGTCGGACTTGAATTCCGGTCCTGCATCTCACTGGTGTCTGTGCGTGGCTGAAATGCAGACACTGGTTGGGTTGACCTGCTGTCAGCCTGTTCAGCTGCCAGGTGTGGAGTCCCTGAATGCAGACAAAGCTGGGGATCCGGGCAACAGGAACACAGATTCCAGAACTCAGTTGCAACTCAAGAGCGAAGGAACTTCCTTTTCACATTTATATTCTATGTAACTTCTACGTCTGGCTGGCTAGCACACAGAGCCTGTCCCCAGGATTAACGGGGTCCTGATGTTGAGACACGCTGATGTCCACCATCCACCTATGGCCTTTCTCTTGTCTTCTTGTCCCTTTCATGGCTGAAGCATCTCTCAGCTTTCTCTACCACCCACAGGGTTATAGTGCCCATTTGTGAGGAAAACCACATCCCACCATATCGCTAAGGCACACCACCACAGTCCTTTGGCATCTCGTGACCTGTGAAGTGGATAGCAAAACTGATCTGGTCTCACTTTTTCTCACACCCTCTTACTGCTCCTCACCCTGTCCCATTGATTTTTCCTGCTAAGTGTAATGTTTGCACTCACAAGTAATTGACTTTTATGCAATGCCTGCGGGGACCCTGTTTCCTGAGATTAAGGTTTTGCAAAGCCCAAAGCAGGAAGACTTACAGGCTAGTTATATTTTCCTTTCATCCACTTAAGTCTGTAGAGGAAACAATGGGGGATGAGAAGCTACTTACTTAAAGAGAAAACACAAAACATGAACAAAAACACATTAATGTCTTAAAGAAGTACTTAGCCACAGTCAGCTTTTGAAAATATCAGGAGAAAATCAGTAGTTAATGTTTACATAGTATACTGGATTGGCTAAAAAATTGTCTAGAATTCTTTCATACTCCTGTTTTCCAGAAGACCTTAATTATCCCCTCCCCCACACTGAGTACGACCTAGTCCTAATGACTGGCGTTTGAGAGCTAGATTATAGAGGAAGTAATAGAGTTAGGTGGTAACAAGAGGCTTCTTTCTGCCTTGAATATTCACTGCCTGGGTCCTCCCACCCCCACTGGGGGAGAGCTAGCTACCAGGTTATGAGCATCCCTATGGAAAGGGACAGTTACGCAAGAGGGAAGTCAGAATCTAATCAACTGGAGCTGAGTTGGATCAACCATTCTGTAATTTCAAAGTGTTGTGTTCAGCTCCAGCTGTGCTTGAGAGTATTGCAATATTTGAACGTTCCTCACCCAGTTACAACCATATATAAAGCACGTTGGACCCAAACACGACACATTAAGTACTTCCAAATTTTAATGGCTCAGGGTAAATTAGTAGAGGGTAACCTATTTCCACCTCAGTTGTACAGAAGAAGCTGATCTCGTGGTAACATAAGCTGAAATATTACAGTATGAAAATGCGTTTAAATAAAAGACGAGAGCATGGATAGTTTATCTCTGTGAGCCTGGTTTGCCTCAGTTTCCCCTGTGGAGTGCCAGCAGCAGTGTACCTGCAGTAGAATTCCACGGAGCAGCTCGTGTCTGCTGTCAGCATTGCCAGTCTCTGCTGGAGTTCTGAAATTTGCCGTTCCTCTCTACCCTAATGTTTATCATTGAAGGTATAATTGCCACAACGCTGAAGCAATTTAAACAATGCTTTGTTAAGAAAAATTATCCCTAAAAATGTGATTTACAAGGACCATCCCGGGGTAAGCAGCCACAATGATCTCCGTTACCATAGAAACTTGCAGCTCCTGTTTAACTCAGGGTATTAAAATAGCCCAAGAAATGCTAGTGACACCAGTGTATAGAAAGACTCATACACCGAATTCAGCTTGCAGTAACCTTAAGATGAAAATCATAATAAGCATTTTTTAAAGCCAAAAGATACATTGCTTTGTTTTGAAAATGGAACACTGAGCTTGAACGAGAAACAACTGAGAATTTGGTGGGGCCCTGGAACTGTTCTCAGCCAAGTTAATGTCATCTTGGGGACTTTGGCTGAAAAGGACCATGTCAACTGGACTCATTGACTGTTTATGCCACGTCACGGATGGGTAGAGAGGATCACAAGGCCCTCACCTGAGTGTCCAATGCTTCCTACCTCCTGTTAGGGTCAAAGGACTTGCTCTGTGTAGCTACAGTGAAGTCCTCATGGACTGTCAGGTAAAGGCTGTTCGGACACATAGCCTGTTGGAGGAGGAACACCCACACCGCTCTCATTAATCCCTCTGCAGTGCTCTGTAAGGAAGCCAAATAAATTCATTGGATCCCCAAAATGGTATCATGTTTCGGTTTGTTGTTCGACATTGTTTATGCCCCTACCGAATGGGTTTTAGCAACAGGTCCTTTGTATCTGAAGACTGAGACGGGTTGGTTTCCAGTTGGTCTAGAAGAACTCAGGCATGAATGATAATTTCCAAAGCTTATATTCATATTTACAATGGTTTTTATTCCTATACAATGGCTTTTATTTCTATACAAGAAATATTGTGGGGGTTTGGAGAGATGGCTCAGTGGTTAAGAGCACTGACTGCTCTTCCAGAGGTCCTGAGTTCAATTCCCAGCAACCACATGGTGGCTCACAGCCATCTGTAATGAAATCTGGTGCCCTTTTCTGGCCTGTAAGCATACATATAGACAGAACACTGTATACATAATCAATCAATCAATCAATCAATCTTAAAAAAAAGAAATATTGTCGAAGAAATAAGTTTAGAATTATAGTTTCATTAAAGACATGGGGGGAGAGAAGTGATAGCAACTATGATAAATAAAATGAACGAGTATTCCATTCTCCTGCTTTCTAAACTACAGAAGGACTTAGACGGGAAGCCTGTGGTTATATACTTACAGCCAGATTCAGAACCTTAAAAAGTTAGGTCTAAGACTGTGCATATTGTCTGGTTCAGATTTTATTAGCAAAGGTGACATTTAGAAGCTTCCTCTGTAATCATCCTCCTACAGGCCTTAAAATAACAACAGCAAAAATATTATCTTTGCAAGAATCCTCTTTGGAAGGGATCTGGGGTACGGCAGAGTGAGCCTGGACAAGCACTTAAATCCGAAAGGTTTTAATACTCTGTCTTGTTTACATGTCATTATAATGGAAGGGGATCAGAATCTGCTGCTCCAAAGTAAAGTATGCCTCTTTGGCATAAAAATTATTTTGAACAGAAAAAAAAAGTTGAGATTCAACAGATGTAGAAAAGCCGTCCATATCTGACTAAAAGCAGAAACTCCGAGGAATAAGGATTGCTTTAAATCCCTTCCCCGGGGAAAGTTGCATAGCATGGAGATGACGGAAAATTGGCACCAAGATGGCCTGGCACAAACAAAACGTGCTAAGTTAGCTTTGATCTCCTGTGGGTTTCCCCATGTATTTACCTTCCCACAGGTTTCGGCCCTTGGAAATCTCAAGAGCCTTGCCCTTTTCCTCCTGGCTCCGTAATTTATCACTCTTAGTTAGAAGCATATATAAGCCCTTGGGCCTATCTGTTCTACTTCTTTTCTAGGAAGGCCTCTGTGTTCCATAAAAATGTCAAATAAAATGTATATACTTCTTTCTTATTAACCTCTCTTAGTCTGGTTTTCAGGACCCCAGAATTAAACCTAAGAGAGAAAAGAAGACTCTGTTTCTTCTCTGTGGTTGGAAGACCACACAGCAAATCGTTCACTTTCTAAGATCTATGATAACGAGGGCCAGGATAAGCAGGAGTCAACTTTTAGTTTAAAATTAGGATCTGAGTGTGGAAGAGGACATTGTCTAAGTAAAACATGGCTATGGGAAACAAGAAGAAATGTTGTGGGAAGCAGGCTCAGTTTGTTTTCGATTCGCCTGAGTCCTTCTGGCTTAATTCTCAAGGAACGTGGGAGTCAGGGTCTCAGAGACTTGAAAAATATGCCATATTATTATTATTATTTGAAGTATTTTTATTCCTGAAATAACAAGAAACAACACGCAATAGTAAAGAGATTCGGTGAGCGACTCTCTCTTGATTCTGGATCCCCAGTGCCACTCTCTTCTGATTTTAGGTCTCTGACACAGTGATGGTCACCTCTTCAGGGCTCTTCATCCTTCCCCCCACAACCCTTGTCAACGCCCATCCAGTTCTCCATTGTAATGGACTTGACTTTCGTTCATTCTAAATAAAAGTGGGATTGTGTGGTATTTGTGGTTTTGTACCTGGATTGTTTTATTTAGCATAGTGTTTTCCAGACTCATCCATGTGGGTACGAATGATAGCATTTCCTTCTTTTCAAAAAGCTGAATAGCAATTCATACAATTTCTAGATTTATTCGTCATTGGGTTGATTCATTCTTTTTTTTTTTATAAATTTTTTTTCTCATGGTTTATTTTTTTTTATATTTAAAAATTTCCATCTCCTTCCCTCCTCCTCCCCCCTCCCTCCGCTCCTCCTCCCTCTTCCCTCCCCTCCTTCTCCCCCTTCCCTCCTCTTCCCTCCACCCATACCTCCCCTCCCTCCCTCTCAAGGCCAAGGAGCCATCAGGGTTCCCCACTCTATGCTAAGACCAAGGTCCTCCCAACTCCCCCCAGGTCCAGGAAGGTGATCGACCAAGCTGAGAAGGCTCCCACAGAGCCCGTCCATGCAGAAGAATCAGAGCCCAGCGCCAATGTCCTTTGCTTCTCAGTCTGTTGGCCACATTCAGAGAGACGGGTTTGGTCGCATGATCCATCAGTCCCATTCCAACTGGAGTTGGTGATCTCCCTTTAGTTCTGTCCCACCGTCTCCATGAGTGAACGCACCCCTCACGTTCCTGACTTTCTCCCTCATGTTCTCGCTCCTTCTGCTCCTCATCAGGACCTTGGGAGCTCAGTCCAGTGCTCCAATGTGGAGCTCAGTCACCTTCCCCATCTGTCGCCAGCTGGAGGTTCCCTCACGGTCCTGACTTTCTTTCTCATGTTCTCCCTCCTTCTGCTCCTCATCAGGACCTTGGGAGCTCAGTCCAGTGCTCCAATGTGGGGCTCTGTCATTTTCTTCATCTATCGTCAGGTGGAGGTTCTATGGTGATATGCAAGAAATTCATCAGTATGGCTATAGGAACTGGCCTTTTCAGGCTCCCTCTCCTCAGCTGCCCAAGGAACTAACTGGGGGCGTCTCCCTGGAAACCTGGGAACCCCTCTAGGGTCAAGTCTCTTGACAACCCTCAGGTAGCTCCTTAAATTAAGATATATGCTTCCCTGCCCCCATATCCACCCTTCCTATATCCCAAGCACCCCATTCCTCCGAGCTCCCCCCCGTTCTCCCCTTCACATTTTTCTCTCCCCATCTTCCCTTGGCCCAGTCTCGCCCAACCCTCAAGTTCCCAATTTTGCCTGGCGATCGTGTCTACTTCCAATATCCAGGAGGATTACTATATCTTTTTTTGGGAGTTCACCTTCTTATTATCTTCTCAAGGATCCCAAATTTATAGGCTTGATGTCCTTTAATTATGGCTAGAAACCGATTATGAGTGAGTACATCCCATGTTCATCTTTTTGGGTCTGGGTTACCTCACTCAGAATAGTGTTTTCTATTTCCATCCATTTGCCTGCAAAATTCAAGATGTCATTGTTTTTTACCGCTGAGTAGTATTCTAGCATGTATATATTCCACAGTTTCTTCATCCATTCTTCCACTGAAGGGCATCTAGGTTGTTTCCAGGATCTGGCTATTACAAATAATGCTGCTATGAACATAGATGAGCATATGCTTTTGTTGTATGATTGGGCATTTCTTGGGTAGATTCCCAATAGTGGAATTGCTGGGTCCTGGGGTAGGTTGATCCCGAATTTCCTGAGAAACCTCCACACTGCTTTCCAAAGTGGTTGCACAAGTGTGCATTCCCACCAGCAATGGATGAGTGTACCCCTTACCCCACAACCTCTCCAGCAAAGGTTATTATTGGTGTTTTGGATTTTAGCCAATCTGACAGGTGTAAGATGATATCTCAAAGTTGTTTTGATTTGCATTTCCCTGATAGCTAGGGAGGTTGAGCATGACCTTAAGTGTCTTTTGGCCATTCGAACTTCTTCTGTTGAGAATTCTCTGTTCAGTTCAGCGCCCCATTTTTAAATTGGGTTAATTGGCATTTTACCGTCTAGTCTCTTTGAGTTCCTTATATATTTTAGAGATCAGACCTTTGTCAGTTGCAGGGTTGGTGAAGATCTTTTCCCAGTCAGTAGGCTGCCTTTGTGTCTTAGTGACAATGTCCTTTGCTTTACAGAAGCTGCTCAACTTCAGGAGGTCCCATTTATTCAATGTTGCCCTTAAAGTCTGTGCAGCTGGGGTTATGCGTAGGAAACGGTTCCCTGTGCCCATTTGTTGTAGAGTACTTCCCACTATCTCCTCTATCAAGCTCAATGTGTTCAGATTAATATTGAGGTCTTTAATCCATTTGGACTTGAGTTTTGTGCATGGTGATAGATATGGATCTACTTTCATTCTTCTACAGGTTGACATCCAGTTATGCCAGCACCATTTGTTGAAGATGCCCTCTTTCTTCCATTGTGTACTTTTGGCTCCTTTATCAAAAATCAGGTGTTCATAGGTTTGTGGGTTAAGATCTGGGTCTTCTATTCGATTCCATTGGTCAACTTCTCTGTTTTTATGCCAATACCAAGCTGTTTTCAATACTGTAGCTTTGTAATAGAGTTTGAAGTCAGGGATGGTAATGCCTCCAGAAGTACCTTTATTGTATAAGATTTTTTTGGCTATCCTGGGTTTCTTGTTTTTCCATATAAAGTTGATTATTGTCCTCTCAATCTCTGTGAAGAATTTTAATGGGACCTTGATTGGGATTGCATTGAATCTATAGATTGCTTTTGGTAGAATTGCCATTTTTACTATGTTGATCCTCCCAATCCACGAGCAGGGGAGATCCTTCCATTTTCTGGTATCCTCTTCAATTTCTTTCTTCAAAGACTTAAAGTTCTTGTCAAATAAATCCTTCACTTCCTTGGTTAGAGATACTCCCAGATATCTTATGCTATTTGTGGCTATTGTGAAAGGTGATACTTCTCTGATTTCCCTCTCTGCTTCCTTATCCTTTGTGTATAGGAGGGCGACTGATTTTTTGGAGTTGATCTTGTAACCTGCCACGTTACTGAAGGAGTTTATCAGCTGTAGGAGTTCTTTGGTGGAGTTTTTGGGGTCGCTTATGTATACTATCATATCATCTGCAAATAATGAAAGTTTAACTTCTTCCTTTCCAAATTGAATCCCCTTGATTCCCTTATGTTGTCTTATTGCTATTGCTAGAACTTCAAGCACTATATTGAAGAGATAAGGAGAGAGTGGACAGCCTTGTCGTGTTCCTGAATTTAGTGGGATGGCCTTGAGTTTCTCTCCAGTTAATTTGATGTTAGCTGTCGGCTTGCTGTAAATAGCCTTTATTATATTTAGGAATGACCCTTGTATCCCTAATCTCTCCAAGACCTTTAACATAAAGGGGTGTTGAATTTTGTCAAATGCTTTTTCAGCATCTAATGAGATGATCATATGGTTTTTTCTTTTTATTTATTTATATGATGGATTACATTGATAGATTTTCATATGTTGAACCAGCCCTGCATCTCTGGGATGAAGCCTACTTGATCATAGTGGATAATTTTTCTAATGTGTTCTTGGATTCGGTTTGCCAGTATTTTATTGAGAATTTTTGCATCGATGTTCATGAGTGAGATTGGCCTGTAATTCTCTTTCTTGGTTGAGTCTTTGTGTGGTTTAGGTATCAGGGTAACTGTTGCTTCATAGAAGGAATTTGGCAATGACTCTTCTGTTTCTATATTATGAAATACCTTAAGGAGTATAGGTATTAAGTCTTCTTGGAAGTTCTGGTAGAATTCTGCATTGAAACCATCTGGTCCTGGGCTTTTTTTTGGTAGGGAGGTTATTGATAACAGTTTCTAATTCTTCGTGACTAACAGGACTATTTAGATTGTTCACCTGGTCCTGGATTAACTTTGGTATATGGTACTTATCTAAGAAAATGTCCATTTCTTTTACATTTTCTAATTTTGTGGCATACAGCCTTTTGTAGTAAGATCTAATGATTCTCTGAATTTCCTCTGTGTCTGTGGTTATGTCCCCCTTTTTATTTCTGATCTTATTAATTTGCTTGTTCTCTCTCTGCCGTTTGATTAGTTTGGCTAGGGGTTTGTCAATCTTGTTGATTTTCTCCAAGAACCAGCTTTTTGTTTCATTGATTCTTTGGATTGTTTTCTGTGTTTCTATTTTGTTGATTTCTGCCCTCAGTCAGATTATTTCTAGTCTTCTACTCCTCCTAGGTGAGTCTGCTTCTTTTTTTTTCTAGAACTTTCCAATGAGTGCTTTCTCCATTTTCTTTAAGTGGGCACTTAGTGCTATGAACTTTCCTCTTAGCACTGCTTTCATTGTGTCCCATAGGTTTGAGTATGTTGTGTCTTTATTTTCATTAAATTCAAGGAAGACTTTAATTTCTTTCTTTATTTCTTCCTTGACCCAGGTGTGGTTCAGTAGTTGACTGTTCAGTTTCCATGAGTTTGTAGGCTTTCTGGGGGTAGCATTGTTGTTGAATTCTAATTTTAGTCCCTGGTGATCTGATAAAACACAGGTGGTTACTAATTTTTTTTGTAACTGTGGAAGTTTGCTTTGTTACCGAGTATATCTCTCGTTTTGTGACCACATGAGTCTTTAATTTACCAAACAGTATCGGTAGGACTAAAGCTGTGACTTTGAAAGCTGGATCCAGCCCATTCCTTAGCTTTCCAGCCTCATGGCAGATGTACTGGCTGTAGCCATTTTTATTGCCAATTCATACAATTTCTAGATTTATTCGTCATTGGGTTGATTCATTCATTGGCCGACTCCAACTGTTGGTTGTTGTGGATGATCTTAGCACAATGTTCTGCCCAGAGATGTTCCTTAGCTGTGAGTTAGTTAATGGCTATCATGTGTATTTATACATAGTTTATCTAGCCTTGTTATTCTGTATTTGATGTTATCTATTCCCAGAAAAAAAATCTTTTTGATTAATATTTTAGTTGTAATTTTATGTATTCTTTTGAAGAGTGTTGATGGATGAATAGTTATTATGGTAAGTGTCTATATGGTTTTATTCAAGTCAGGCAAAGTAATACCTGCCTATAATCCCAACACTGGAGAGCCTCTATCTAGTTGATCCTGAGTTCAAGGCAAGCTTGGACTTCCCAGTGAACTTCAGGCTGGCCTAGGCTTTATAGCAAGACCTTATGTCAAAAAACAAGGAGCAAAATAAAACAGCATTTGTTCATTCCTATGTGTAGATTGTTAAGGCCTTTTTAAAAGGGCTTGGTCTACTCTCTTTTGGATTATAAAATCTAAATACCAATTGTAATATGTGGACTTCAGCTACCATTAAAAAAGCTAGGGCATTTTAAAAAGTTACACTCTTCACAAATCAAAGCCTTTAAGAGTTTTTGAGCTTTATAATAATTTGGAAAAATGTCTGGGTGGTTAAGAGTGCTAGCTGCTCTCATTAGAGGATGTCCCAGTATCTACATATGGCTCCTTATTCTTTTCAGGGGTTCTGATGCCCTCTTCTGGTTTCCAAGGGTAGTACATTCATGTAGTACACATAACATGCATGTAGGCAAAATAACCCATACACACAAAATAAAAACAAATCTTTTTTTTAATGGTCATGTTGTTGAGACCATACAATGGAGAACAGAGCTGGAAACTTTGTGCCCAAGCATGTGAGGGGGACAAGGAGTAATCACAGGAGCATCTTGAGGCCACTGGGATTCCAGAAGTCACTCTGCCACCCAAAGCTGCTCTGTTGAAATCCAACGGTTCACTTGGATGAATCATTCTGATGAAAGCATTACCAAAACATCTTTAAAATGGAAGTTTAACAAATGTTACTGAAAGCAGCATTTTTGTTAACCATCCTCTGTTTACAGGTATAGGACTATTATTAATATTAAAAGCCACACAAAGGTCAACACTGTAAGTTGCTTAGCATGATACACAAATTTATTGCCTATTTTTAATAGTGATTTTGATGCTTAACAGTTACTACTCCAGTAGCTTGGTAATGAGTAAAATAAGGCATATATGAACTGATTTAAAAAGGAATTTCCTAAAATCATACAAATAGTTTTATTTTGATTGTCACAATTACTCTTTCCTGTCTATCCTCATTGTTTAAATTTTCATCTGTGTGTTTGTTGAGAGCACAAACGTCATTGTGCTCACAGATAAAAACTAAGAAAACCAGGACTAAACATGAAGAATTGCTTTTTCAACAGGAAAGGTGTATAACCTGTTTTTCCACCCAGAAGGCTGGGAATAGAGGTGGTTAATAACCCGGTGATTTGGGCAATCTGTAGGGCCAGGCCATTCCAAGCTCCCACAAGTAGGACCAGAGGTGGATAATAGTCTAGGTGACTTTTGTGTTATTTATATAGTTAGAGGCTTTCCCAAGCTCCCACAACCAAGACAGAAGGTGCCTAAGAGCCCAGATGGCCAGCTTATTAATCTCTACACTATCTGTATGACTGAGACAACCCAGCTCCTCCCGCAGACCCTTAAGATAATCCTTGCAGCCAACCTCTAGAACCATCTTCATGGCGGAAGTGGCGCATACTCTGAGAAGAGTTTGATGTAATTATGCCTCCTTGTGCAGAAGGGATTGTATTAAACCAGGAACATTCCCCCAAAATTGTACTGTACTTAAATATGCTTACAATAAATTGCCTTGGGTCAGACACGAGAGGTCTGAGCTAACTAGATTTCCTTCTTGTCTCTCATGATTTGTTATTCTTCTGGTCCTGATGGTTGTAGAAATCCCTGTAGATAGAGTGGTTGGGCGCCAATCTGTAGATGGAGCGGCGGGGGCTGCGTCCCGCCACCTGGCTAGCTTTATACCCGAAATAATTACACAGAAACTGTATTCTTTTGAACACTGCCTGGACCATTAGTTTCAGCCTCTTATTGGCTAATTAACCCATATTTAGTAATCTGTGTAGCACCACGAGGTGGTCGCTTACCAGGAGAGATCTTAACCTGCGTCTGTCTTGGAGAGGAGAAGCATGGCGACTGACTATGGTGACTGCCTGAAGCGTCTGCCTTCTTTCTCCCACAATTCTGTTCTGTCTACTCCGCCTACTAATTTTCTGTCCTATTAAAGGGACCAAGGCAGTTTCTTTATTAACCAATGAAAGTAACACATAGACACTCCTCCATCAAATCCCCACATGTGTTGGATAATGGGTGGGGTTAGGTGATGTAGGAGGGTCATCTGTCTATGTGTTACTTTCATTGGTTAATAAAGAAACTGCCTTGGCCCTTTGATAAGACAGAAAATTAGGTAGGCAGAGTAAACAGAACAAAATCCTGGGAAGAAGGGAAGTGAGGCAGACACCATAGCTCTCCTATCTGAGATGGATGCAGGTTAAGATCTTTCCTGGTAAGCCACCACCTTGTGGTGCTACACAGATTACTAAATATGGGTTAAAGCAAGATGTGAGAATTTACCAATAAGAGGCTCAAACTAATGGGCCAGGCAGTATTTAAATGAATACAGTTTCTATGTAGTTATTTCGGGTAAAGCTGGCTGGGTGGCAGGAAGCGGCCCACTGCTCATATCACTACAGTTAGATCCTAACACACACACACACACACACACACACACACACACACACACACACGCATGGATGCACGCACGCATGGATGTATGCACTCACACACATGCACACACACATACACCCCCACTACCAAAACTACCAAATATAACGGAATGCTTGTTATATACTGCATATATAAAAATACTGTTTTAAACAGTTCCTCTATTCTGTAAAATATTTTTTTATGTGTGTGAGTGCTTTAAATGTGTGTATTTATGTATACCACATGAGTGTACAGTGCCCACAGAGGCCAGAAGAGGGCATCAGTTGCCCCAGAACTGGACAGTTATATTTCCTCCATTCATCCCTCTTTTTCACTCTTGATTGACAACTTCATTTTTTCTTAAAGAATTTTCAAAGCATTGTCCTACTGCTATTCAGTATCTGTGGATTCTTTAAAACTTTTTTAAAAAAAATTTAACTATAATTACATTGTTTTCTTCCTTTCCCATGCAACCTCCTTGCTCTTTGTCAAATTTATGGCCTCTATTTATTTAATTATTGTTAAGCCCATACATACATAATATATTTCTAAATACATAAATGCCACCTGCTTAGTTTGTTTAAGTAACTTGGTACATATATGATTTTAGGGCTTACCACTTTGATATTGAATAACCAATGGGGGGCCTCATCCCTGGGGAAAACTATTTCTCTCCCTCTGATCATTCCTTAGCTGCCTATAGCTATTTGTCTAGGTTTGAGGCCCTGTAAAACTTCCCCTTTCATGTTAGCATGTCCAGTGGTGTTGTCCTTGTTCAGGTCTTCCTTAGGCTGCCATGTTGATGAGACTTCACAGGTGTAGCTTCTAGGAGATAAAGTCTCATGGAAAACTTCCTGTTCTTCCTCTCTGACAATCTTCCTATCCCCTCTTTTGCTAGGTTCTCTGAGCCTTACACACAGGAGTTGTGTGAAAGATGTATCACTTGGGGCTGGAAACCATATGGTTACTTGTTCTCTGCATTTTGATCAGTTGTGTTCTGTAATGGTCTATGCGGTAAGAAGATGTTTCTTTGGTGATGGTGAGACCTCCACTTATCTGTGGGTATAAGGATAAATATAAAATAGAATATATTCATTTTATCAAAGTGGCATTTATAGGTTCTCCTCCAAGATTCATGAATTCACCAAGTCTGGATAGTTATTTAGGTTTCCAGTACCAGGCATGATTTCCCTCTTGTTGAGCAGGCCTTAAGTCCAATTAGAGAGCTTTTGGTTTCTAGCAAGGTATGCATGCCATTATTGCATCCTTGAGGATATTGTGCCACACTGGTCATTGTTTACTTCCTAGGCACCACAGATGTGTAGGACTATCAGTTGCTTCCTTCTCTTAGAAGTTTACATTCTTGGTACCATGAAAACTAATCCTTAGAGAGGAGGCTTTTGGGTCAGATTTGTTGGATGGAGGACCGCTTGGTTGTTCCCAGCTGCTTAGCCTCAAAATAATCACACAGAAACTGTATTATTTAAAGCAGTGTTTGGCCCTTAGCTCTAGCTTCTTATTGTCTAACTCTTACATCTTAATTTAACCTATTTCTATTAACCACATCGCTGTGGCTTACCAGGTAAAGTTCTGGGCATCTGTCTCCAGTGGGTCTACATTGCTTCTCTCTTTGCTCTGCCTCCTTTCTCCTAGTATTCAGCTTAGTTTCCCCGCTTAGCTCTGTTCCCCTACAGCTCTGCTATAGGCCCAAAGCAGTTCCTCTATTTATCAATGGTAATCACAGCATACAGAGGGAAATCCCACATCACAGATTAAGCTCAGATCCTCCAGCTCCTGTGTCTTTAGTACAAGATGTATTCAGCAATAGGGATTCTCCTTCAATTTCTGGGAGGCAACTGAGGTCAACAACAATAGCCTATGTTCTGAGAATCTCTGATCAACAACTCAAAAGGCTTCTCATACCTGATTTTTTGCTGTTGTTGCTTTGTTGTTATTTTGTTAGTTTATGGCTCTTGCAGGGAAGATTGTTAGCCCAGATGAGATTCTCTATTCTTAAAGAGGCTCTTTAAGGAGTTCCTACTTTATAAATTTTATTACAGGTATTCTGTAGATTACTTTCCTAAAGAAACAACAACTATAACTACCATTTTTAAGTTCCTTAAAGTAAAAAACCATAATAACTGGGGAATATGAAATGGGTTTAATATTAAATACAATGTAACTCAGAGCAAAATATCTTGTGCTCGTAACTTACTGACATGTAACGTCTGCAGTAGTGGGAACCTGCTTATGCAAACAGTTACCTAAGCTGTCATTTACAGAGAAACCCAGATTCCCATGAGGGAGACTGAAGACAGAGAAAGGGAACCTGAGAAGATGCTGAACTTGCTTTGAGGCTGTAATTAAATGTCCCAGAAATCATGGTTTGTGTATTTTGTGATTATGGGTGGCACTTCGGTTTCAGGCTGTTGGGTAGCAAGCAGAGGTAGGACACTAGCGGAGGTAGAACATAGCACATAATAGGGCAGAAAGATGCTGTCCCTTTGTCTAGAGAACTCTCTAGTGTCTCCAGAGAAAAAGTCACTTTATAAATGATCAGTTTTGCACAATTCACTAGACTTAAACTTGTTGAGAACACAAAGATGGGAATGACCTAGTTCCTACACAAAAGAATCCATTTTCTCTCTTACATTCTAGACTACTTTATTCCTTACCATCAAGTCTAGGGCTATCTGCAGGGTTACAGGAACAAAGGTATGGAGTTTAAGAAAATCCTTCTGTCTGTATTGGGAGAGAAATTTAGTTTGTGGATTCTTTTCCCTCTGTTCTTCATAGGCATAGGAGAGTAGCCTGAAGGTTAAAAGGTAGGTAAATTTCATCTTTCCACCATCTGGTCCTGTTTCCCTTTTCCCATGGCTTAACTTCCACCAACTGAAATCTGTTTAGGTTGGCAATGCTTATGGGAGTGAGGCAGCTCTATATTTCTCCCTGGTTAGTCCGCAAATAGCATTTACATCCCTGTATATCACACTACTGGTCCACATTTGACAGTGCAGAAATGCAAGTTGAATGGCATTTCAATCATAAACTCCCTCAAGAAATGCAAATTGAATGAATGTATGAACAGTGTGGTCTCATGTAATTGAATCGTTCCTCCACCATTTAGCTGAGATTCTGGAAGTGTAATTTCCAATTTACAGTGGTGGGAGTGGCGATTGATTTGAAGTAATGAGTGGGAGGGTCAGAGGGCAGCCAGAAGCAGCACAGTAGGTGCCAGGCTCTAGAAGATAGGGGGACTCTCTGCTCTCTGTCTCTGCAAGAGACTGGAGTGAGGCAGGGCAAGAAGCGGGGCTGGGAGGAATTTGCAGAGGCAGTTGCTGGCTTTGTAGGCCAAGTGCATGTCTACAGTCTGCCCATCGCTCCCCCCCGCCCCAGCCCCAGCCCCAGCCGTCAGCATTCCTTCAGAAAACTGACCTTGGCTGAAGATCATGACAGATGCTGAGAGCAGGGTTGGCTTGTGAAAGACATAGAAGTGTCTGGGGACACTCAGTGATACTGTTTGACCATGGACTCAACTCATAACAACAGTAGTCTAAAGTCGTATCAAGCAAAATGCCCTGTCTGGAAAGTCTAATTGGCTTGGATTATTTAAGAACAAAAGGATTCTTCAACAGCAAGCATGTGCTTGGCTTTGAATCCCGGGGCCCATGCCATGGTTGGAAGTGGAGGTGCTCTCAGGGAAGCAGAGGTCTGTTGCTAGATCTGGCAGGAGAGACAATTAGGGCTCTCTCATTCGTTGAATATGGAAAAATGAGGTCTTGGGTGCACATAGGAATAGAGCAGGCTTCATTACTTAAAAAAATAAAGATCTGGGCATGGTGATACATGCCTGGAATACTTACACTTGGGAGGGGGAGACAGTAAGATCAGAGGCTCTAGGTCACCTTTAGCTACATAACAAGTTTGGGGCCAGTCCGGGCTGCATGAGACCCCAACACAAACAAAACAAACAAAACAAGAAAACAAGGAAAATGCTTTGGAGAAGACCCTTTGATCTCAGTGGTTCAATGCTTATAATTTTGAGGGACTGAAGTGCTGTCCATTGCACTCTCAGGTTTATGGCATTTGTATCATTATTCGGGTATCAAATCAGGTTCTCATTCACAGCTCACAGGAAGCAATGTGGATCTTGCTGATGTTGTTTTCTTCCTTAAGTTCTAGCCATACATTAAGCTCTGTATTTTGCTATGGTTCACTTTTATTCATGGACATACATTTAAAAGGTATTTCTGAAAGAAACCTTAATCTGAAAATACATATCAATACACATCTTAAATAGGGAAGGCAGTATTAAAATGAAAGTCATGATTGATTAATGAAAGGTGTGGACAAATGATACCACCTTCCGATTTTGGCGTCCTTTAGCCTTGTTAGTTCAATTTATCTTACCCGTGGATCTCAGTTGTTCTATTAAAAATAAAATGAAGAGGCAAAGCCTCTTAATTCTACAGACTAAGGTCACGATTCCGTTGACAGCAAAGCTGAGGTTAGAAAGTAGATCTTCAGCTCTCAGACTTCACTCTGCTTCCTCTGACCTACAGTCCATGGCTGTGAGAAAGAGCGAGACCATCATAGCATAGTTGTTAAAAAGAAAAGACAACGGAGAAAGGAGCAGCAATAAATCCCCAAAGAAGGTACAAAGAGAAACATCACACCAAACACAAACTGTTATTAAAAGTCAGAATTTCTAATATTTAGCACTATGTGAAGTAAACAAAAGAGTAAATTTGGAGCGGGTGCGGTTTAGTTCTTGACTCTCACGGCAGGCCACACTCGAAGTGAAGGTTGTAGAAGACTTCTGAGCAATCTGGTTTTATCATGTCTGAGAAGAGATACCTCATGTTCATTTTTAGGAAAAAAATAAACTTGAACACTTCTACTGAAAACGTGTTCATTAAAACTCAAAAGCCGGCCTGCAGCTCCTCACTACAAAGAAAGGTCACCCCAGCCTTGCTGGCCAGTTAGGATTTCTGTTACTGTGAAGAGACACCATGACCATGGCAACTCTTACAAGGAAAACATGTAAACGAGGGGTCTCACTGACAGGTTTGGAGGTTCAGTCTATTATCATCATGGTGGGAAGCATGGCGGTGTGCAGGTAGGAGCAGTGCTGCGAAGTAGCTAAGAGTTCTACTTCCTGCAGGCAGCAGAAAATGGTCAGAGACACTGAGTAGTATTCTGAGCAAAGGAAACCTCAAAGCCTGCTCCCACAGTGACATATTTCCTCAACAAAGCATACCCACTCCAACAAAGTCACACCTCCCAATAGTGCCATTCTTTGTGAGGTTGTGGAGTGCAATTACATTCAAACTGTCACAGTTATAGTTTGAGCTAAAACCTTAAGGGCTAATAGCACACAGAATTGTGCTTCTGCTTTTTGGATGACTGCTTTAATACAAGGGGATGGGGGATTGGTGGTAGGGAGTGGGGTAGGTGGTAGGCTTTCTTCCTGGGAAATGATGGTGATAGATTTTCTTCCAATTAGCAATTTGTATGCCAGAAATTGCATGAAATTGACAATCATTTCTCAGTCCAAGTTACAGATGCAAAAATCTAACACAATATTGATGCTTTATTACATTTGCTAAGATGACAAGCAAAAGCTCACCAGCCTACACACAAAACAGAGAAATTTGCAAAGACCTCCGGAAGGAGAGGCTTGCTATCTGAGAGGAATCCCACACCCCATGGAACTTGGCTCAATACCCTTTGTACTGTCAGGAACCTTGATGGAGATGGTTCCGATGGAATAAACTAGACTAAGATTTAACTAGAAAGGATGAACTGTGAAAGAGTATGTGTTAGATTCCTGCCATGTGACAGCATGCCTGAGATAAATCACTCATGAGA